>NW_008236217.1:1996462-2026072 GCF_000691975.1 Corvus brachyrhynchos | reverse complement strand
TTTTTTTTTTTTTTTTTTTTTTTGTTGCCATTAATTTGACAAGCTTGTTTTCTGGGGCTGACATTTTCCAGACTTGGTATTAGCACATGACAAGTTTTGAAAGATGAAAGAAAATCAGGAGAGCTATTAAAGCATGCAAAGATTATTTTCCACATGGCATGACCAAAACGTTTGCACTTGACTTAACTCAGAAAAATCCGAAATTAGAAACTTTAAACAAAATTACTTTTAAAAAATAGTTAGCTCTTAATAGAAAAATTTTCAGAGCTAATTTTTTCAGAAGTTTTAAGGTTTTGGCATTTCTTAGTTGGCAGTTTTACTATGTTTATTAAATTTTCATTTTCAGATGCTGTAATGAGATAGAATTGGGTGGGTTGTTTCTCAAATGGAATAAAAGATTGTATATATTTAGACTAGAGAGTTCTTTCAATAATTGAAGTAGGGTGAAGAAGAGAAGGCACTGTGAAATCACTATTGATCTCACTACACCAAACTAATTTATTTGGGAAAGACTTAAGACAGTGCTGAGAAGTATGGAAAATCCATTTATAGACAGAGAAATTGATCTTTGTTAAGGACATTCTACTGGAAGAAAATTTGTTAATACCTTTTCAATGTTCCATAAAGTCCTAGACTTTAAAGCTCTAAAGGCCCATTTTTGATAATCTACTCTGACCTCCTGTATATGACATGTCATTGAACTTCTGTGAATTAATTTTTGTTTCAATTAGGTGTCGTCTAGAAAAATTTCCAGTCGTTCTATACATATTCTCACTAAAGGAACATTCACTGAAGTTCTTGCTATATTGTTTCAACTACTTTCACTGTTAAAAATGTGTGCCTTATTCCTAGTTTGAAATGTCTACCTTTCAGCTAATGTATCTTGTTATACTTTTGTCCACTATATTGAAAAGTTCATTCACGCTGTGTGCTCAGTGCTGGTACTTACTGACAGTAACTGTGTTACTCCTCAGTCAGTTCTTTTATAAAGGAAATAGATACAGCGATGAGAGTTTTCTGCTATGATCTGTTTCTCATTTCCCATAATAAGTTTCATGGGTTTTCTCTGAATTGTTTTCCCTCTGAGCTGGTTTAAATTCCTGAAATGTAGGAGAATGTAGATGCCATACTGTCAAGAACCCGAGGGAGATGCCTTCTGCAAACAAGGATCTTTGTTAAGTTGCTATTGAACCATTTTTGTTACTTCTCAGATTGTGCCATTAGAATCTAAGCTCCCATTCCATCTCACATCTCCCAATTCTCATTTTAAAGCATTCCACTTGAAGCAGTAGAATGACAGGAAACAATCATGACTTATTTTGTGGGCCTATTATATAGCATTGTTCTGCTGACCACCATTTGGAGTGTAAATAAAGAATATTTTAATTCACAAGAGGAATCACAGATCTTAGAGAAGTTATTTGTTTTAGTTCACCAAACTAGTTACATTCCTAGTGTAATCAAAATGCAAATTCACTTACTTTTGATGGTTCTCACATGGCTCAAAGCTGTATTTAACTCTTTGGTGTTATGTGGTAGGTGAGGAAGCCTTTCTTGGATCACGTACACATGAAACACATTTCACTGGTTAATCTGGCCCACGTGAGAGAAGCAAAGCTGACTATTTTTGAACCTGGGCTTCCTAATAACCTCTGAACTTCTACTTTTGTTCAGTGCTACAACATCCACTGATAGCACTGTCTTCTACAGTTTTCTAGCAGAAAACACTTTCTGCCCCTAAAATTCACAAAGGATGCAAACTGGGGATCACTAGAGAATCCATGTTTGCTTTTAATTTGGTACCAGACACTGCTTGTATCTAATGCACCTACTAATGGTCTTTGGAGAAGGCACCTGCTCCTGCTCATTGAAAACAGCTGGAAAGAATGATAACTTGGATTTAATTGCTCAAATACTTGGAGAACCAGGACACGCCCTGTACCCACACAGTGTGTCTGCTGGTATTTTTTAATTGCCATATCTTGTCTTTCATCTACCCCACAAGCTGTGGGCATTTTTCACAAATTATCTCTTCTTTGTCATCCACAGCTCCATTTTCTCTTTTTGCAGCCTGCTAAATTGGTAACAGTATAGCAGGAAAGACAGAGTTTCTGACTCATCTATCATGAGTCATCTAACAGTTTGGTGAGGTTTGTTTTTCTGCTATGACTCTGCACCTGGCACTTGGAGTAGTATAACATTACCTTTATGTTTCTTCTGACACTGCATTAAAACTTGTGAATTCATTGGGCACTCTGCTCAGAAATGAACTGGCCACAGAAGAAACATTGCCAATACCCTCTGGCTGCTTTGTGCCTAAGTTGTGATTCAGACCTGATTTTCTGCTGCACCAATGAGTTATTTGCACTACTCTGGCAGCAAGGCTTGGCACCCCAGGAGAGCCAGGGCAACGTCAGCTTTTCTCAGTTGCGTGCCTGTTCTGGGCAGACTCTCTTTGCAGGGGCAACAACAAACTTGAGCAATGAAAGTCTGGGATAGTCAGCCCAAGAGGGAACATTACAGCAGAAGCTTTATTGCTCAGCCTGTTCATGTCAGTTTGAGCAGCTCTGCTACCCACAGCTACTCAGGTGGCCAGAGTGTGCAAAATCCAGTCACTAGGAGACACACACACTCTGCCACGCCTGGAAAAGAGGTTCTCTGGGCTGGTTGATCCCACCAGTGGGGCACCACAGGGAAATTATGACAGACACACAATGCCTTAGCTGAGCCTTGATATTTTCAGTTGTAGCTACTTGATCTTTAACTACTTATGTAATTGAGAAACTTACGAACAAATAAACTGGTTTAGATTTTTTTTCTTTTTCCCCTTGGTTTTATCATTTGTTAGTGTTGCTTTTCCATTTTTTGCTAGAAGCTTATTTAATGTGGATTACTAGATTTGACAGCCTGCCACGGTGGACACTGGAGAACTGGAACAGACAGACAACCACATAACCTTGCTCTTTTGGCCTGATTGAAAGCTCATTGGTGTTGTAGAAATCTTTTCGCTTTCCTTAGTGTGTTTTCTACTGTAGTCTTACTGCGAGAGTCTGGTAGACAGAAAAGGAAAGAGAGGTAAGGTACACAGCTTTCAAATATCAGACATAATAGGTCTTTTTCTTCTCTCTTCTCTTTGCATAAAAAATGTCATACTGGTTCAGAGCTTGGGTACATTTACAAATCACCATGGAGTTGGTGTAAACCTGAGGAGGCTGCCTGAGCACCAGTGCAGGAGCTGTGCCAGCCACGCTTTGCAGGGCAGTACCCAAAATAAGCCCTGCTGAGGGGTCGGTCTGTGCAGTCTGGTAGAGTAACAATCACAGGGCTGTGGTGCTCTCAGGGCACAGAGATCCATGCACGGCTGTATTCAGTCACATGCATTTCTCAGTGCAAACTTGGTCAAAAGTGTGTCTTTGCATGGCACCTCAGAACAAAGCAAACATCTCCATCCCCTTTTTTCACAATTTTTCTGCTTTTACTTCACTTTACAAGTCAGATGCAGATGCAACGGAAAGGTCATTCATCCATTAAATAGATCCTTGAAATGGTAGCATTCACCAGGGGGTTTTGCCTGTTTGAGTGGTTGGTTGATAATGTAATTACTTTCAGCATAACAGCCAAAAATGAGCAGGCATGTGGATTGAGTTTCCAGTTTTTCACAGATTTGGTAAATGAAGTAGTGATACTCAGGTAATCTCCTAATTAGTGTTGCTTTGGAAGGCTGGTATTTTGGTAGATACTATCTTCTAATTTTGTTGAGCAAGAATGACTGTATTAGGAGACTTCCTCTGGCCTACTTTCCTTTTCACACACACATTACAAAGGGATATGCTGGCTACTCAGAGTATTTCCCACAGCACAGTGAGCTGTGCTGCCTCTCACCTGTCAAAACAATGTTCCTCCATGGTGAGTTACAGAAAAGCTGTAAATTGGCTTTTGTTTTGGCACTGTGCTTTTCACTTTTCCCCAAACAGGAACTCCCACCTCATTTTGCATCTGGATGGAACCGAGCCCAGATACTGCAGGTGATCATCCGTTCTCTGCTTCAGATTACTCTAACTTGAGAAGGATTGGGAAAACAGCTCTGAAGGACCACTGTACCACTCAGTAAAGGAACAAAGACAACTCAAAAAAAAAAAAAAAAAAAAAAAAAAAAAAAAAAAAGAAAGGAAAATGCATTTAGTCTGGCTATTTGCTTTGGCAGTAAAAAGCTAATTTTAATTATGCCTAATGCCTCATGAAGTGCTGTCTTACAGCCAGTTGAAACAGGCCACTGTTGAAATAATGAAGACATAGTAACATGAGATAATGCTTCTGTGCACACTCCTAAATCTGTCCTGAGCAGATCCATATTTCCTCATGCAAACTGAGGCTCACTCTTGTGAAGTGCTAAATATAGCAAACCAGGTTTAGCTCTGCCATCTCTGGCTACCTCCATGAGCACAGTTCCTTTCACTGGATGCAATGTGGCAGCCCAGGTGCCAACCTGCTTTGCACTGGTGAAGAAGGAAGGAGTGTAGAGGAAAATAAAAGCACCCTTAGGGGAATGAAGCCTTCTTGCAGAATGGCTTAGCAAACCCCAGCATGGGAGATGTTAATTCTGCAATCTGCCCCTGGCTGTGTGGACTAGTCAGAGTCTTGTGTTTTCAGACAGAAACATACAAAACATGCTTGCCTTCCCCAGTGCTCTGGGAGTTATTACTTAGCTGGCAATATTTCTCTTTAAATAACACAGTTAGCCCACCCCAGACCCATTCCCTGTGAAATTAGCAGCAAAGGTCCTATCACCTCTAGTGGGAACAGGATCAAGCACAGGACAGAGGTAGTGTTTCGAGTCTTCAGTGACACCAAAATGCAACTTTTTATTTACATATTATGGTCTTCTTTTAAATGGCTGCACACATATTTTGCCTGAAGTTGAACCACGAGAGATCCATGACCAATAGATGATACCCAGGAGCTTCACCTGTTGAGAGTGCTCTACTGTTGGGTTACAATGCACTAGCAAGGGAGAAGAGTTCTCTTTATGAAAATATTTAATTAGGAAACCAGAAACACTTCTGGAAAAGTAAAGACTACTATAAAAGGAAATTGGAATAAGCTTTGTCCTCTGTAGAAATAGGAACTTCTGTTCCACCCCATTCATAAATAGTATTATCAGCATTATTAGTTCTTATAACAGTATTTGAATGTTTTCCTGGATTTACTTTCCCAAATATTCTATGAGGAGTTAGAACACATTCTCCTTATTTTACAGATGGAAATAGTAACAGAAGATAAGGACATATTCAAGGTGAGAGTAAATCCCTGACACAGCTGAGAACTGAACACAGGTCTCCAGTGGTCTCTCCCTGCTTCCTCCCTCTCTCAGGCTGCAGGGTTGGGATTCAGCAGGGGCTGTGCAGAGGGCAGCGTTGGGCCCAGAAAGCTGCAGAGCCACGATCCTCTACCCAGTGAAGCTTCCTATGGGTCTAGGCAGCAGACCAGCTCTATGCTGCCTTTTTGGTTTTGTTCTTTCTTTAAGTTATGTTGTTTTCGGTACCTAAAATAGTTTCTTGGCAATTTCTATTTCTATCATAGTGACTCTGTATGAGCAACCTCCCATTACTCTCTGCCAGCCTCACATCTGTAGGCTCTGGACACTGGAAGATCAGCCAGTACAAAAAAACCTCAAGGTGATGTAAAACCAACATGTGTTGCTTCTCTAATAGTATCTAAATTTTACACCTGACTGACAACAGGTTTCACCACTATAAGATCCCATATGGAGTGATTTGGAAAGGCAAGGAGCAGTAACAGAGTCGTTCTAGAGGACAGAATATGCTGTTAAAACAACTGATAAGACTATCAGAAAATCAAAGGGAAATAGAGAAATGAGAATGGGGAGAGAACAGAATTTAGTGTACTGAGTGAGCCTGAAACAATTTTACGTAAGGCTTGACGGTGACACACTTATTCATCCTTAATGTTATGTTAGTATACGTAGGGTAAATTATTACTGACTCGAGGGTGTAAGTAAGCTACTGTCCGGAAACATCACCTAAAATTAACAAGTCAGTTAAACTGCTTTAGCATAGGCAAACAGGTCAATCTGCTTTGAATTTGTTAAGCAGCAATGCTTTCAAATGGCTGTGGTTGATGCTTTTAAGAGTGATTCACAGATATGCTTTAGAAGCTATGCTTGAATTGAGAAAGAAAGGGAACTGCATATTAAATGTATTCCAAAAGAGAAAGCACACCCAAATTTAGCTTCAAGTTTTCTTTTTCAGTCATCTGGCAGCAATGGGAAGCCACGGTGGGTACAATCATCTCATGTAGCTTAAGCCGCCCAAAAAAGGAAAAGTTAAGGAAAAGCTACGCACTGTATTTTGTCTCTAAAATATTTATAGGCAAAGCACTAATATCTAGCCATCTGCTATTCTGCATCTGATGGTTCCTCCAGGTAAATAAAATATTTGTTCAATGAACTCAAAAAAAGTTGACTCAAACCCTTTAGCAACTCTGATTACGCACCTCTGATTTTTCTGAGATGAACATTGGCTCTTTTGCCAAGAGGCTGCAAGGAGTGCAGAATAATGTGTACGTGCTACATTTTGTTAAATAAGCCTCACAACCGGCACTGTGGAAAGTGGAAGATGTATAAAAAAAAAATTGTGGATGCAAGCTTATCAAAACTTGTCATTTCAGCAGCTCTCAGCATGAAGGAATGTACTTTGCTGCAAAAGAGATTTATACCAGGACTACTAATTTATCCTCTTTTTATGGTACCTTATGCAGGTTCATAAACAGCAGTTTACCCAGGATTTTTTTTTTAAATACTAATAGCAATGAATAAACATAGATATATTTGTGTCTATATCTCTCTGTGTGTTGTCAATTGTTTGACTTGAAAATTTCAAGAACAGAGACCTACTAATTAATGCAGAAACCATTTCCAAACTGGTGAAATTGGAGTTCAAAAGGACAACTCAGATGAGAGAACATTAAAAGACTTTCATTGGAGTGCCTGTCAGAGCAGGGGAGTGAGCACCAGGATTCCTCATCTGCATCACAGATAATGCATCATCTATCCATTCTCCCAGACAGCACAAGGGGGAGGATGCCAACCCATCTCACAGCACTGGCAGCCCTCTGCTCCTCAAACAAAGCCACAAAAGCCATGTTGAAGGCAATGGCTGGCATCAGGGGAAAATCAAGCAACCCCAGTTTGCCAGACAAGATAACAACACAAGGGGAAGATGCAGAAAGCATTACTAAAATGGTTGGGAATGCTCAAAGTGAAGAAACTGGATAATTATTGACATAAGGCTTAATTGTCCTGTCATGCTGGTATTATGACAGCATAACTCTGCTGACTATGAAAGAGTTGCTTCTGATTCAGACTGAACTAAGCTGACTGGGAATCGTGATGAGAAAAAAAAAAAAGTCTGAGCTTGATGCTGAGCTTGATGCTGAGCTTGGTACATCTCTATGTATCTGAGTCATGAACCGGCATGAGATTCTGGACTTGAGGATCCTTGACTCTTCCTCACCCACTCTTCTGACTAGACAAACCAGCCTGTACTCAAACTGCTCTCTGCAGCAGGACCAGCTGAACTCTTTCTGAGAATATTTGTGATAGAAGTATTTTTTTCTGTAGGGCAGAACCAAGGCCAAGGCCAGTCAGTTTCTTCATCTGTCTCCTTGCTCTCAGTGCCTCCCTTGTACCAACACCAGTGTTGGGCAAGCATGTGCAAGTGACCCAGCAGATAATATTTTCAGGTGAGGTACTTTTCAGTTCCATCTGTTCTCCCATCTGACTCATCATAAATCATATCAATGTTCATGTCACCACAAAAGAGGCAGCAGCAGGCACAGGTGGTTAGCAAGGGTTACAAGATGGAACATGACCTCATGGCAGCACAAATGGTAGCACAAATGGCAGCACAGTTTAATTTGGATTAAAGCAACCATTTAAAGCACCATGCTTAGTGAAATGCAAACTTTTTGTGGGTTTTGTTTCTAATTAGCTTTCGAGAGAATGTCTGCTGCTATAGTTTTACTAGTGTCCTAGAGACACTGAGAAATTCTGTTTGGAACTTCCATGGCAAGAGCATTTCTTCCTCTCCCCTGCTTGTATTGAGCAGCAATAATATATACAAATTCGTAGAGCTAGTCAGCCAGAAAGTGCCAAATTCTATACCTACTGCAAAAATCTGAACCAATTCCTGTATTTTACAAAGGAGTTTCCTGCAGGAATTTAATATAAACTATTCTAGTCCTCTGTGTCTCTCAATCAACACCCCACATTAACTAACACCTATAAAAAATGCAGTTTCAACTGAAAATTAGTGTGCACTGAATGTGTCACATATAAAGACAACTAAGATTTTAATATCAACTTTAAAAAGCCAGAAATCCTATTGGTTGTTTATCTTGGCAATGCAGGCACATCCTAAGGCAAATAACTCAACCGAAGGATTTCCAAGAGCCAGCTCTTATCTAGACGACATGAAATGGAAGTGTTAATAGCACCAATATACAGGTGTCAGTGTCACTGCAATAATTACATTACAAGTCAGAGACTGACACTTTCATAAAAGATAGTGTCAAAACAGGAGAAATTGGGGCTGTGAAATTTGCTTCACTCACAAAAAAGGTCTAAAACAGGTATTCAAATGTTCAACTGGAATTTGCAACTACATTTAGGATGACAATTAAAACTGACCTCCTTTCACTGAAAAAACAACACGTGGAATTGTCCTGTCACCATCAACAGGACAGAAATAAAGGGAGTAAGTACAGTAGGCTTCTCAGTTCCAGGTGAGAGGCGCTCATGGGGTGTGAGCTACCAATTCCAATGGAGATAAGGCTCTTTCTCACTATGGGAAAAAGATATTTCCAATGTTTCAGGTGGAGTTACTTGCAGAGCAATTTTTTTTTGTAATAAAAAAAGTAAAATAAATGTATTGGTGGGTGCAAAAGAGAAGCATTCAAGTATCTATGTAAAATGCCATCTTATCAAAATGGGATTTGTAACTCTAAGGAGAGGTTCTTCGATTGCTTCCTTTTTTGCTTGTTTGTTTTCCTCTTTAAACCTGTATTTCTCTTACTTCCTCTGATCAGAATTGACCAGAAACCTTAGGACTTATATCTGCCCTCAGTAAGTCTTTCACGAAGTACTTAAAGTTTATTTTGTGTGACAGAAAAGAAATTAATTACTCTCTACCGAGAGTAAGTAGGTAGAAATTAGGATCTTAGCTCAGTTTGAATTCAAAAGTATGTGTGATCATCTGATCTTCTCAAGGCAAAATGGACATGATGGACTAAGACAGATGATTTGTCTGATCATTTCCCTTGACCTTTGATGCAAACGTTGATTTCTTTATGAAAGTCCTTTGGATTCAGCTCTCTGGTCTCTGCAAATTGGAATTCATAAACAATGAATTTTTTTGAATATAGAGAAATAAATCATGGGGCAGATGGGATTATCATACATAAGCAAGAGATAAAAAATTGGACATGTTCTAACTCTCTGCAAACACAGCTGCTGAGAGTAGAGTACATTCCCTGCTTAATTCTGCTCTCTGGGGTGGCAAGCTGCAGTGGCATTACAAGAGTTCATGAGCATGGAGTACAAGCCCACAAAGCACTTCGGAAGGCCAAATTTTGTGTCTGTGCTCTGGTAACTGTGCTGTTCACACAGACTTGCCAAGAGATGTCATGATGAGGCAAGCGGATTTTTAGCAGATGAGGAAGAAACTTGTGAGAATAAGGAAAAAGAGGGTGAGAAAAAGAGGGAAATAAAGGCGGAAGGTGGGAGAGAAAGGTTGAACAGGGGCCCATTTGCTTCTGAGCCCAGTAGAGCACAATGAAATCAGGGAGTCCCTGGCACCACTTCAACATCCACATGGTCATGGCCCATGCCTGCCTTTGCTTCACCCTGCAGGCTGCCGGGTGACTAAGGGCCTCTTTCTTCATGGCCTTTTATTCCACCCTTGGTTACTTGAGTTATGAAGGCTGAAGGCATACAATGGTTACAGACCCAAGTCCTTACTTAGTGTAAAAGCACTGACTTGTGGTATGCCAGCATGAAGAAATTCTCACCTTCAGAGCACTTTTGAAAAGTTCTTTGCAGCCAGGGGTCCACCTACAAAGTCTGTTTATGCTACAAAAACTTCAGCACATTTGCAAAGCTCTAAGTCACTGATGCAAGTCATTAGTGTTCCGCTCTATGTACATCACCTCCCAGAAACACTAATAAAAGTATAAACTAAGTATGTGAGGGGGGTTGCTTTTCTCATTAGTCAGGCAGATGACTTTTTTTCATGCATGTCTCTGGCTGGATGTTCAGAAAAATGCAGACAACCCTCACTCCATCACTGTTCTTTCTAGTTGAAGAGTGCCTGCGGAAAAATGGCTCTCTCATTTAAGAGTCTGAAAGACTTTGAGCACTTTCAAAAACCGAGGGAATCCTGTTGTAGGCTAATTCAGTCAGATTGGAACTAATGAGACATCCATTTTAATTCAAATTTCACCTGTGCAATTAGAGAAATCAGTGCACAGTGCAGAAATGGGGGATCAGTGGCAGTGTGGTGCGTTTTGCAGGTAGCAAAGGCCATCCTGTTCTCTTCAGTGGGAAGAGATTGATGCTTTGTGTGAAGGTGACACCTTCAAAGGCAGCAAATGGAGAACTGAAAGTGTAAATCCTCACTCCCCTGGCCTGGCTCTGTTACTGCACTGGTGAAATATGATTTATTTCTGGATGTATTTCTAAAATAAGAAGTTTCTCTTACATTTGAATATATATTAGAAAAGAAAGCTGTGAATGGAAAAAAACTCCCTAATGTGCCTCCCCACTGCAAATGGCCACTGGATTAGCTTCCAACCATGCAGTTAAGTTTCAGCTCAGTCTATCTCATAGCCAAAAATTCAATCCTGAGGTTTATTTGAATTTAACATTTTTTCCCAGCTCTGAATTTTGCACTATGTAATTCTACAGATTAAAAAAAAAAAAACTGATGCAAACACCAGGTTCAGTTTCAAAAAAAAAAAAAAAAGAAAAAAAAAGCCCCAACTGGCAGGGATTTTCATAGGACTGCAAGCAGATGTTTTGTTATTCAGTGTATTTATATTTGGAATTTTCTATGGATTTTACATATCTCAGCACTTCATAAGGATTAATCAATTTTTCTTTACAAAAACAAGTCATGTAGCCTGGTTGCCTTGGGCCCATGTGTTCAGCTTATCCCTTACAGCAGTTTCTGCCTTCCTTCTCATTTGTTGTTTTCCGCACCTCAGCCAATGCACAATTTCAGCAGGTCCTAATTGCTACAAACAAGTTAACTCTCTGTCAACAGTCCGGTGAGACAGGTCAGAGTTCTTGTAACAGTCACAGAGACACTGACAACTTCTCCAAGATCAGAGGGACCATCTGTGGCCAAGGCAAGAGTTACCTCATCTCTCTTGGATCTTGGTCCAGTGTTCTACCCTCAGAACTTTGCTACCGCAGTAAATAATCAGCGCTGCAGCAAAGCATGGAGAGAGAACAGTGTAATTCAGCCTCCCTGGTGTGACTGTACCAGCACCTCTCAGTCAAAGAAGAATGGTATGGATGGCCATATGGGCTTACAGATTCTTTTATCCAGTGTCACAGCTTCAAAACAATAAAACTTAATGTATTTTTACTGCATGCCTACATGAAGCTCTGCCCGAAATAAATTGGTAGTGTCCATCCAAGACAAAGTAGGTAAGTGGTCAAGATGCTGTCACAACTGGTTCTCCCTGTTACTGTCAAATGATCACTTAAGAGGACAGGGCTGTGTAGATAACTGGAAAGTGGTGACCAAAACCAAAGTGCCAGGATGGAGCATAGAAGCTTGCACCTATGTGGCCAGTATCACAGCTTTCTGTGCATAAATAAAAGATCACTATTGTGGACTAAGAAGCACAGGCATGAAGTTCACCCCAGCAGAAGAAGAATTGAAGAATTAAAATAAACAAACCAAAGAAAACGAGTCAAAGCCGGTGAGTTACAAAGCTGAGTGACCTTCCCAAGAGAACTGCATGCAATGATAGTTAGGCACTAGCAATGCAAAAAAAAGCATTAACTTCTTAAAAATCATTAGAAAACAAACAAATATTCTTTGACTCATAGAGTGCTGCTGCCAAGATCTCTGTATAGAAAATACCCCATTGATTTGCATACAGCTAAACAGTTGCCATTTTGTCTTCCTCTAAGTAGACTATCCCAAACCTGAGCACAAATACTGAGCCCTCCAGCTTCAACTTCTTTTCCCTCTGAGATGCATGCTTTGGTTTCTCAACTATTTTCCTATTTTATGGTCTCTGCCTTATTCATTTCTTCTAAGCTCTGGCTTTTTTCAGATCTGTAGAAGGGGTATCATCTATAGTAGAGAAATCTTCAGCTGTCTTATTCATTCCAAACTATTCCAAATGGCCAGTAATAGTTAAATCAGGATGAGACTCATTGACCTCAAAAAAGTTATGACTTATACCAGTTAAAACACAGTGCTGTTTCTAGACTATCAGATAGTTTCCAAATCAATGGGTCATTTAATATTTCCTACCTCAGTTCAAATATTTGACCTACTCTGTCGTGACCTGAAGGATTGCAGCAGTCGAATATTTACTGTTCATATAGCAATGCAAAAGGGCCTCTGCCAGAATCAGGATCCCGCTCTTTTTAGGGCTTGTAAATGTACAAGAAAAGGAAACAGGTCAGGAAAATCTTACAATCAAAGGAGTAAGAAACACCATTGGGCTTGTTCAAATGAGGGAACTGGGAAGCTTACCAACAGCTCATGCTAAGTTTGAAACACCATTCCAGTTGGTAAAATGGAGTGGAGTAGGAAAACCTGCCAGTTCTTTTAAGGAATCATATGCACTTACCCAAAAAGCAGAACTTTACATTCCAACTCAACTTATTGAGTGGAAAACTCATGTGTAAAAAAGATAAATTAAGGTCTTCATTCTCCTTAGAATTGTCCATTAAGTTTCTTATGAAAAATGCTATAGCAAAATAGTTGTAGCTCCAAATATGAAGCCTTATTGGTGTGAAACATGAGAACCTTCTAAAAGGCAAGTACTTAGATGAGAAAGAGACATGGAGGTTAAGGAATTTGGCCTATTATCTGTCATCTTCCCCTGGTGTGGTCAAAGTACTCACTGATATACAGGCCAATACATACTGACCCTCTTTTTAAAGATGGAAGTTAGAAGGCGCAGACAGTATCAAGAAAATGTTGCACGAAATGGCAATTCTTTTTCAGGTGCTTTTCCCTGGATTCTAGGAGCATCAGATACCTCTGTAGCATATCCTCATGAGGCAAAAAAGCAAGCAGCTGATTTTACTATACTTAATTTTGCGTGTGTATGTAGCTTGATTTGTAAATAGGGAAAATAATTCCATTAGGATGAAAATAATTGAACACAAGGGCAACAAGGAGGAAGGATGTAAACTCACCTGATAGAGTGATTTTCCCCTCCTCACAATCCTTACCGCTTGCATGAGATTTATGAACTTGAGGATATAATAAAAGTAAGCTTGCAAAGAGACAGACTACTGAAAAGAAGAGGAAGAAGAGTTAGATCTTTATTTTAGCCTTTGCAACCAAAGGGCATAGAAACAATGATCTTATGTGTTATTTTTAATTTTCAAAGGAATTTGCGTTATTGCATCCTCATTATCACCTCCAGGGAAAATAATAGTGCAGTGTGCTTACAACAAAGGCTTTGAACAATTGGTTTAACCAGTTTCTCCATAACAGTAGATAAAACTCTCTTCTACTTACTGCTTGCAACAATCTAAAATGACTCTACCTATGATGCAGTATTTTATACATATGAGTGTTTGATAGGTTTGGGTCTGAGAGCTTTATTCCACAGTCTGCTTATAGGTGAATAAGTCATGTCTAAGTCAATGAGACATAGGTTCATCAGGTAATTTCAATATTTGCCTAGCTTTAAGTTACATATCTGATTCAAACTGGGGCCTCTTGAAAGCAGTTCTCCTGTCACCTGCTGGCTGAAAATTCAGCAGAAGGACTGGGAAAATTTTAGGGAAGTACTTCATAGCAGATGAACATCACTACCTTACTCAGTTGCAAGGATAGAGAAGGGTCTTGGACCAGAGGTGCAGGGGTAAAAATCACCTCCTTTAACTGTATAGGACTGCAGTGTAGACATGTACACCTCAACTATCCTCCAAGGTCTCTCTGCAGGTAATGGACAAACAGGCTTTTGTAAGTGCAGCTGTGGTCAATTTCATCCTAAGACAGATGGTAGAACAGAGAAAATAAATTACGATCCTTAGGCCCCTCACTCCACTTATGAATGAGATTATCCCAAAGGCAGCCACCTACACTGCACCTGTCTAATATTAGGTGAGATTAGATCCTCTTTTTCTCCCGGGAAGAAACTCTTACACAAAGGCCTGGAATCACATTTGTATTTTCCTTGAAATAGTTTCAGATCCTACTTTTGCCTCTAGTCATTCGTCCTACTTAGGATCCTCCTTCCTGATCCTATGTCATTAAAGATCCCAAAACATGAGCATGACACTGGCAGTGTGTACTTGCCCAAGCTTTCTTTTATGACAGTGACACTACAAACTGCAGCAGCTGAGACCAGATGTGTTGTCAGGGTTCAGTCAGAAATTCTGCAGCTGCAAGAAAACTTGGTAAAACATTTAGAAATAAAATGTCTGCCAAATCCAGTGAAGTGCAGCATCACTTGTCTGGATCTATACTCTTCAGTGCCAAAAATACAATCCTGTCAATAAGTAAATAAACAAATAAATGGCCAATTGATTCTTATGTGTTACTTATTCCTACTTAAATTTAAAGCATTTATTGTATTTAGAGTACATTATATCCTGGGCATTCAATTTGCTCCATTTGGTCAAACAGCACACTTTCCTTCTGAGATATGAGCCATGTCCCAGGTGAAGTAACACTTAATCTAGAACTGAAAGAAAACTAAAACTCAGCCTTTGTGGGGTTCAGTGCTGCTTTTAAAATACACATTTATCAACCTGGAAGCTAAAACTCTGGCTGGCCGAAGACTTCTTAACTGTATGCTGGGCATCTGTGTCCAGAGATGTCAATAGGATCGTGCACAGTGCCTGATGCTAATTAGGGGTATGAATCTTTTCAGATTGGTTCTTAGATACTCAATCCCACAAGGTTCTGCACATTCTGGCCCTAGTCTAAAATCAGGAAAACTGTTCATGTCATCTACTCTTTTTTCCTGAAGTATAAAAATCAATAAGTAAAAAAAAAAAAAATCTGTTATTCAAGGTATTGTATGATATGCTGTGTAGTCAAACAGTAGCTTAGAGCCCATCCTTTATATGGTAACTTTTCCTCCTGCAGAATTAAAACTGAACTGTTTGAAACTCAGGTGAATAAATGAGATGAGCTGTTAGCAAAATGAACCATGTACAACAATGTTTATTTCCCAGAAGAAAGTATTAAGCAAGGGAATTGCATCGAGAGTGTGTATTTCGAAAAACACACTCTGGTACTCTTTCTGTATTGACTGGATTTACCATTTTATTTAGTACCCTGATGAGTTCTACACCACAGCTGAACCAAGTTTGTTAAAGTGAAGGCTTTTTTACAGACAACTTATTTTTCTCCTGCCTTGGTGGGAATATTAACTTGCATCCTGCCAATTCTAACATAACTCAGCAGCTTCATCATGTGCAAAATACATGATAATACACAGGTGCACAACTTTATGGAAGGTGATTGTGTTTTAAAAAAAAGAGGTCAAATGCGGTCATGGGAATTTCCTTTAAAACTATATAAGGCATCAGCCATATGCAGTCTTCTGTGACAATTTTATGCTATATCAGAATTTTTCCCATGTCTAAAAAAGCCTATGGAGAGCAGGAAACATCATGTTCTTTTAGTGCTGAGTGTGATGTTACTAGCAATTTGATGAATTAAGGCTGATTTGTCAGTTGTATCTAATTTCAACAGCTATTCCCTTGTTCTAAATCTGGAGCTGGCACTTCCTACAAACTGCAAGTATCCTCAGCTCCCCTTTGCATTCTTAGAGCTATCAAGAGTGGGATTCACCAGACCTTAAGGCATCTGTCAACATACATTTACAACTGAGCTAAGCTAAGCTAGGATCTCTTAATAAGCTTTGGAGAGAAATCGATAGTTTTAGGGAATGAGTCATCTAAGCAGTTTTGGATACATGAAAGGAAAACACTTCTCTGACTTTAAAGAGAAGTTAAGGTTACTAACTCAGAGGTGCCTATTCAGAGTAGCTCTTTCATAGCATAATTTATGAACTACATCTATTGATTTCTCATAGCCCAGCACAAGCTGAGATTGATTCCCTAGAAGATGGAATTTACTTTCCTACAGACACATGTAAAGTGATGTAGATTTAAAGATGATGAGCATCCAATCTATATGACCAATGACAAACAAGACTATATCCAAAGTAACTAAAAACAATCTAAAAAAGATCAGAAAAAACTTTCATTTTATTGTGTACTATTTCTCCCTCTCCTACTTTCAAGATTCCTTGATAACTTTCAGGCCCTGCTTCTTTATGTTCTGAAAAAGCTGTAATTTCCATAAGGTTCAAATGTGCTTTTGCCAAATAACCCTCAGCCTCAGCAAGAAATGCAGTCAGAAAATGGCAGCACTTGCAGAAATTAGAAATGTTCAGGTGACACCAGAAATCAAAAGGAGCACAGGAAAGGGTTTCTGCCTCCACTGCTAAAGAGCAAGGCAGAACTGTCTCCCTGTGTGCATAGCTAACCTTCACTGAAAAACTGTGCTCCTAAAGAAAAGTGAGATTTCAAACTGAATGTTCTTCTGGGCTTTTGTCAGTAGCAATTTCACTTTTCCATTTCTCCTTTTTGACAAGGGGAATGTCAGAAATTGTATGCATAAAAACATTCTGGAAGAAACACCCAAAGGCAAGAGTAGGTTTACTGCAGGATCCCGACGTTGGCTGTGGAACTAATGAAACAAAAATTAATTCTTTATATAAGTGTCCAGTGATGCAACCATCCTGCTGGGTAACGTACCATTCAGAATCCATGCCAAAGGCAATCAGACCAAATATACTGTAAATGTATTTCACAGAAAGAAAAAGAAGACTTAAATCTTGAAAATAGTTAATAAAACAAACAACCCAAGTGCTGTGTGATGGAGACTGACCTCAGGAGACACTTGCTTCTGAAGCCAAGGGGAGATCTGACAGGTAATAAGAAACACAAGTACTACTAGGCAAAAAAAGAGTTTTTGCACATTTGATATTTAAAATATCTTCCAGAAATGACCTCTTTCCCCTTTCAATGGAGGAACCCATGGATACATCCAGAAGACTGGCCCCAAAGGACCAGTTGCTGTACAAAAAATATTCCGTTTCTTCTACCCAAAGGTATGGATGTGCTTCCCATTTGCATTTCAATTAATTTCACTGGGTATTCACTGATAAAGCGAAACATGAGGCACAGCAACTATTGTTGCAGATTTTGTTTCCTAAGGTCGTTGTCTAAAAGCCATCTTTCTTTTTCCTCCACATTTATCATCATTTGCTGCAGGGAATCCGAGGCCAAGGCATGTACATCTCTATATACTCTAAGTGTGGCTAGCCCTTTTGCTCTAGCGAGTGAGCAATAAGAAAAAGAAAAGAAAGAAATAAAAATAACCTGAAAAACATCCAACTTATCAAACCAGCAAGGACTTTCAGGCTGGGACAAACATACTTCTTGTTTGCACAAATCTGTACATGAAGGAGTGCTGCCAATGTGTTGTGGCTTTATTCCAAACTTACATCACCATAAAATGGGAGCAAATTCTGGTGCCCAAAAAAAAGTTGAATAAAAGTGAAGCAAGCCTGAGGCTCATGTAATGTGCTGAATTGATAAAGTAGTGCACTTCAGAGGCAATGTACCAAAATGTACCAATAATAATCAGCCATCAGCAGGGAATATCCATCAACTTAAAGCTTTTAAGGCCTTGAACTGTATGACTCAGTGATGCACATTGCACCACAGCTCCATTTAGTTCAGTGAAATTGCACTGACTTGTGCCATCTTGCAGGTCTGGCCTTTTCCCTTTTATTGCTGATTCTTAAATCAAGGTAGTGAAATCAGCCAAATTCCTAAGGGCAAGTAGGTTTCATATTTATCACTGGTTTCTGAATATGGTTTTAACTGTTTTTTCAAACCTTCTTGCAGTTTGGTTGGCAAGAGTCAGTGTGCCATACTCCTCAGAACAGGCTTGTTCTGTACATTGTGCTCATTTTCATTACACACTTGTACAAGGCTCTGGATGTAGAGATATGGTCCTTTATCACACCTCAGAGGAGGCAAACATGCAGGTACCAGCACTCAGTCTTCAAACCACTGTCTGCCAAGGCCTTTGGGCACAGATCAATGACTGTCCCACACAGCTCAGACACCACAGCACATTGAACTGAACTGAATCCTGCCACTACAGGAAAAAGTGCACTCTCCCATATACCACAGTGACTAAAGACAATACAATGGAAAAGGTAGGCATCCTTTGCTTTCCCAGTTCAGTTTAAGCCAAAGTACCTTTGTTCTCCCAGTTTAGTTCAAGCCACAGTCTTCCCAAGTATGAAAAGTACCTGAAAATTAACAACAGCAAAAGCCCTGGTCATTGAAAGTCAGGAGGAAGTAAAGATCTAAAGATATCCCTCACTATACATTAAAGCAGACATTACTGCTACAGGATTGCTTAAGGAACAAATCCCCAAACCGACCTGAACTCTTCTTCAGCGAAGCTTCTGAGTAAGGCCCAGAAATAGTTTTGAGTTGTGCCTATCCTTGAGAGAATGGGACAACTGATGATGAGTCTGCAAGTCACTCCTTAAGGGGATATCTGGGGGTGAGAGCACCAAGCTGCTGCCAGGGCATCCCATTACCGGGACTCCAGCTTCAGGACAAACACTTGTTTATATAACCAGATGGAAAAGTATGACTTTCAAGATTAAATTTTTAGCATAACTCTCAGGTTGCCATTTCACCCAGGGGGTGGCTCTGTATGAACACAGCTTTGGAAGCACCTACCCTGGAATTATTTTCACAAGGATAATGGATTAGAGTAGTCATCCAGAATCCACTGGAGACACACAGGTCCCGCTTTGACATCATGATAAGTGACAATCTCAGGCAAGCTAAGGCAGGGTAGTGACAATCATACCAATGTGGATTCAAAAGCAGCCTTGGGGATTCCAGTTTCTGAGTCAGGTGTCACTGGAGGCATTGCACTGGTAATGTGTTTCTTATCTGAGGATGAGCTGCCTTTCTATTGCAGCAGTCCAGTGACTCATACTGAGAGTATCTGTACTACTATTTGTCTAGCAGGGAATGCTGACAGTTTGTGGGGGGAAGATGGCCTTATTCCAAAGGAGTGAAGTAATGGTACAATAGTAATAATAATTTACTTCTGCAAAGTGCCTCTTATTGTGAAGAATCCCCTCAACAGATTATATATGTGTATGTGGGGATCAATCAGTCCCCTCTGCAGGGGACGTGGCAACCATTCTGCATCAGCAATGCTGCACAGAAGCATTTTAGAGAAGTGAAGAACAGCTTCTCCAAGTACACACATAGAAAGAGGATGTTGTGCAGAAAAAACCACCAAGACACATTTATCATTATCTGTATCTTTGAACAGGAAGCTCTCTTATCTTCTTTCCTAATTCCAGGCCAATGCCACAGCAAGGCTTCGTGTGAGCTTTAAAAAACACACAGGATATGAGAGAAACCTGAGGCACAAAGGAAAACAATAAATACATGCCCATTAGAGAGGGATGAGACCCCAGCAGCCTACCCACACTCTTACATTCAGTTTCATCCCCATGGAACTGCACCACAGAGACCACCATAAAGCCTTGCCTTGGCAAAACATGAAGGCATTGCAATTTACCCCCTGCTCAGAGGACCCTGTTAGACCAGACCAGTAAACAAAAGGGGAACCCCATGTGTGAAAATGTGCCTTCCACCCACACGAGAATGAACATCACCCCTCTCTCTCACACTTACCCCTGCTGCTCACCAGTGCTGGGTTTCACACAGCCACAAAGGGGCATATCTTCGGCTCACTGAGATGGGGCAACTCCTCTGAACTTAGTGATTTTGTCCTAAGTTAGGCCAGCTGAGGATATATTGTCTCAGCTCTCACCCACCACCAGGGCAAGAGCCCAAGCAGGCAAGAGTCTCCTCAACCCAAGCAGCCACCGTGCAGCCTCTGTCCCACCCAGCAGTGCTCTCTCTTCAGCTGGAGCCACCCCACTGGGGACCAGGGTCCTCCTGCACCCTCCCATGAGGTGCCCAGGCTCCTACCTACCTCAAAAAACTTATTGGAGCTTTACTGTGAAAGGGGGTGAGCCCACCTTCCTTCCCACCTTGACAAACACCCCACTCCCTCCTCCTCTCTGCCATTAGTGATCATCTGGCTGCAGGGCAACCAAGGGAATGGGCAGATCCAAAATAACATAACATAACATAACATAACATAACATAACATAACGTAACGTAACGTAACATAACATAACATAACATAGTTGTCAACTCTTTCAGTTCCCCAACCCAACTTCGAGTGCAGGGGTACACACAGCGCAGCCTTGGTCACCACACCCTCTGCTTTGCAGCAAATGAGCAAATCCCCCAACCCTTGCTTCAATTCTTAGTCACACCTGAGGAACTTGCGAGGATACCATAAGTGGGTACAAACCACTACCAGATAGTTGTAAGAGTGCCTCAAGGGAGGGTCATATTTTCAGGGCAAACTGCTGTTATCTTTCTTCTTTTCCCAATAATCCTACAGGAATACACAGTAAGATTCATGTAACTGTGCTTATTAACTCTTTGTAAGGTGTTAGATGAACACTTTGCTCTGCTAGCAGCCTTTCAAACCACAAAAGGGCCAGGAAACAAGTCCCATACATTTTAAAAGTTGGTCTATTCCTGACCATTACAAGTAGGCTTGTAATGCCTACTTGCTGCAGTTAATGTACATAAGCAACCCAAAACTAAGGAAAAAAAGCCATTTGGTCTCTCAAGACAATGCCAGCCAAGCAAACAATAGACATCCAGTGTGGGAATTCAAAGACAACCAGCAGTGACCTAATTGTTCTTCTATCAAAGTCCATGGGGGTTTTGCTATTGATTTCCAATATAGCTACTGTTTGCATAGGCTGGAATTTAACAGTGGTGAAAAGACCTTTCCTTCACCTTCAGTTTGCAAAACTGCCTCTTCCTGTTCATAACTGTGGAGTGCTTTTTTCAGGTCATCTCCAGAACTTTTTTATATAGAGAAGTCATAAATATTCAACCATATCATATTTTCTCTTGGTTCAGTTTGGAAGCTGGAAGCAAGGCAGGAAAACCAGTATCATAGACTTAGGAAAAAATCAGCAAACATTGCAACGTCCCTCTGCAGAAAACCATATGTACTGTCTGATATGCGTTCCTTTCAAAGTGCTGCAAGAAATTTTAGTCTGGGAAGATATGAGATGGATTCACAAAATGTCTGACTTATTGGGCAGAAAGAATAGGTAGGAGCCCAGACTGTGATGCTATTGCAGTCCAGGAACTACTGAGACCAAAATCTCATCGGATTACCTGCATAGGTTTATGTCCAACACACTCACACATGTGTATGGGGTGTCACACCCCCAAACTTCCCAGGAAAGCACATTAGGTATTTGTGTAGCAGTAATGGCTAAAAACTGTCGGCTGTGGTGGGATTTTTAATTTGTTCCCTGCTGATAGGAATGCCATGCTAGATGGTACATGAAAGACTTCCCCCACAACAAGTAAGGGCAAAGCCAACACATCTCAGAAGGACAAGGTGAACAAATGAATGACATGTGAGCATCACATCTTGCCACCCCTCCATTTGCACATCACAGCCAGCCACCCACCCAGCAGATATTTTTCAGATACTGTTTAGAATATGTCAACAAATGCATGTTTATGTGAAAATGTTAATCATGCCCATGTAAAGGAAACCAAGATGATATTAATGATCCTCTCTGCACTTGCTTTGATTTTGTTTTCATTTGTTTCATTGAGTTGCCTCACTGTGAGTTGCAGGGCGGCTGAGGCTTAAAAGCACACATGATGGATCTCTCAGACTGAACTGCCCAGCAGCCTTTGTAGCGAAGGCCACGTCTTAAACCACTCCCTTGCTTGTAATGGTGTCAGAGTCAATAAACATTCATATCTGAATACCAAATGTAGCAGTGCTGGTGGTTTAGATGAAGGAGCAAGGAACACAGGTCAGGCAAAGACACCACTCTATTGGTTTCCTCTGTCACAGTATCTCTGATCAATACAACTAGCATCTCTCATCACCTGTCCCACCACGTGAGAATATCCTACTTATCTCTGCAGAATAGCTTGCCTAAAGTCTCTTATATATTAAAAAAATAATTACTCTCTTGGTGTTTTTACAGAACCTGGAAATGGGATGTATTCAGGTCTTTCTTCAAGATGAGACCTGATGTTTTCAGCCATGAATTTGCAAAGCTAACAAAACAACTCAGACATGTTCATGAGGTGGTTTCCAATGTCACCAGGACAGATCATAAATTTTGTTGCTTCTGCCAAAACCAGGAGATAAGCTCTAGGCTAAATTGCAAAGTCAGCGTAGTCAGCTCAAGGCTGAGCCCGAATGCTTCTGACACTCCCGCACATATGTTGAAGTACACGTAGTTAGCCTCTGGCTTTCAAAATTGGCGTTTAAGTAGCTAAAGTCTGTGCTCCTCTGTATCTCAAATAAATTTTACTGAGTGGAAAATAGAGTATGTAAATTATTAGTCCCAAGATTTGGGTAATTAGAGGTTTAACCAATTTATATCAGCAATTGCAACAACAAACAGAATGCTTCAGCATGCCTTCTGCATTCTTCTGGACCAACTGGTACTGAACAACAGTAAAATTCAAGGTTCACTGCTGACAAGCCAGTCCTCCCAACTGACAGCCAGAGCTTGAACTGCCTTCTGTGATTTTTCTGCCAATGCTGTGCGCAGGTTGCTTGAAATCTCACATTTGTGGGAAATTGGGGAAAATGAGGGACTCATAACTTACTGAGTATTCTCAGACTAAATTTTGTCTGAAGCAGCATCTGCTTTTAAGTGGTTCCAATCACCCACTTGGAGCAGCCATTGGACGGATGGGTTCACTGTGGCAAAACAATAACAATTTTGGAAACATTTTCAGTACATTTCAGTAAATTTGGAGTACCATTCTGTGTGCCTTTCCTCAGCTCAGTTTGTCAAAGCTTGGTTCTAATAACACTAAGGTTGTGAATTCAATCCCTGTATAGGCCATTCACTTAAATGTTGGACTCAATGATCCTCGTGGGTCCCTTGCAACTCAGAATATTCTGTGATTCTGATTCTCTGAGAAAAAGAGTAGCTGAGTCTAAAATTCCAACACAGTGCAGTGTCTGTGTGCTAGCTGGGTACACCAGACCTAAAGCAAAATGTTGTGGCACAGTCGAACCCTTCACTATCATGGACCTTACAGAGATATGCACATCAAGGAAGACTTGTAAAAATTACTCTGCTACTTTGTAACATCATACAGGATCCCTTCCATGCTGGTAGAAACACCAACATAAAACACAGAGCAGTAGCAATCCAGACCAGTCACCATGATGGCCGCTCACCTGAACTCCAAACATAGCTCACCTTGACCACACGCATCTCTGCTATTAATTGCTATTTACTCACAAGAGAGTCCGTTCACCTCAAAGCTTGGGAAGCCCTGGGAATATGGACCAGTGCTCACTCTTCCATGCTGGCAAAGACACCAATGACATCTGAAGTTACATCTTCAGCTACCTTCAAAAATCACACCTTGTGAGGTTTTGCATCCTTCCCCTTCCATTACTGGTGTTTTTTGATTTGTTACGCTCTTCAGAAAGTTTTACACACCAGCACCATGAAGTTTGGCTAAGCAATTCTACCCCATGAAATAAACAATTGGAACACCATGGAAATTTGATGTTTTCTGCCATGTTAGTAGGAGATGCATTTAAGGGGGGAAAAAAGGGAAAAAGAGGAAAAGAGAGAAATTAGAACTCCCTAAGTGATTCACAAACCAAAAGGATCAAGAATGCTTTGGATTATTTATTCACAGTTAATGATTTATCCAGCCCTAATTACAGCCGCTAGAACATTTTCCTTGCTGCAATATTAATTATACTTCTTTCATGGCTGCTATTTATATAAGTAGGAGATGAAATATGCAATTAGGTGATCAGATGCTGTAGCAGTGTCACTGATAATTTTTTTTCACAATAGTTATTATCATCTTAAAACAATGGTAAAGGTTGGGTGTAATTGCTGCCCATCACTTACCACAGAGTTCAGAGAGTTCCAGGACAGCCCTAATGGAGCCGGCCAGCGGGTCCAAGGCCTCCCCAATCCCACAAGCAAGCCCAGGTCTCCCAAAACAAAGACACATGTGTGCAGAACACTTTCTTTATTTGCAAAGGCTTGAGTATCAATTACAGACACGAAAAGAAACAGAGAAGCTGAGGGACAAGGCTGCCAAGAAACAGCAGCTCAGAGTCAGGACAACGCAAGGCGCACAGTCCGAAAGAAAATTAAAACAAAGGAACTTCTCCACCTACATGCTGAGCGGAAAGGGGCTCAACACCACAGGCAAGGGCACCAACCAACTGGAATCCCTCTGCCATCAAAAAACCAAGACTCTGGCTTGACAGAGAAGAAGAAATTAAAAGAAACCCTTGATTCCATTACCATTTTCTCTGGCTATGGAAACAATCTATCATGACACTTTATATTTAGCTGAACACTTACGTCAGAAAGGATAAAAACAGGAAGAGCACTAATATCTTGATCTTTTATACTGCTCCATGTATACTGCCTTTCATAGGAGGTAACATGCTATTTTAATTTTGTAGGCAGTAAAGTTGAAGTGCAAAAGAAAATAAAAATATGCTAAAGCAACAGAAGAAATAATATTTCTATTATAGAAGATACTATAAAACCTATTAAAGCAATAAGTTCTTAAAATTACTTTTTATGGCATGCTAAAAAAAGAAAAAAAAAAAAAGGATAAAGATGGATACAGCAGATTCCATAAAATCTTGGAGTAAATTATCTATGTGAAAAGATATATATTAATATTCAACAGAACACATAGTGGCATTATATCTGCTTACTTTACATCTCACATTATTTGTTCCCATAAAGAAAACAGCAGAGGAGATGTATCCCAGGGCTTCAGTTTTCTTACTTGCAAGTGTGAGAAGGAGGGGGTTCCAAACTGTTTTTTTACCCCATTCTTTCATCAAAAGTCTGTTTTGGTCATTTCTGCAAACCTGGCTTTTAAGGTTAGTTGACTGTTTGCACTTTCTGTGTGGAAAATGAGAACAGTACCACAAGTTCAAGGATTTCCTTTTAGAAAGAGAAGTATAAATATAAGAGGATTATCACATTTACTATTTAAAGTTCCAGTGACCTGAGGGATTTCTTTCTACGAGTGTTGTTAATTGTCACACTTCTAGGAAACAGTAAAATTTAACTAACAGAAAGGAAGCTGGTTTGCTTGTGTTTTGCTTTAACACAGAGGATCAAGCCGAGCCAGACATCTAGTTATTGCAAGCATGCACAATTTTGAAGGCCTGAAACGACTGTTTGCAGAAAGTAGAACAATTTTGGTCAGAGATTTATTGCTCTGGAGGGACAGCTGTGAGGCTGAATCTCCAACTGGTGAGAGGGTGCCTTAACACTTGCCTATTTGTAAGAAACACCATTTCATGGAGCAATTGTGAGCAGCCAGATTGCTGGTAAGAACACCCCACTGGTGGGACACACTTATTACACTAGTGTTGGTCAAAAAATATTTGGTGGCCAAATGTTTCTACAAAGCTTCTCCAGAAGTGAAACTCTGAAAGGGAATCCAGTGATTTGGGACAAGTTTCATGTAAGTGAAAGCTTAAATAAATTTCCACAGCATTTACATCAGCTATTCCATCCAGTTAATGTGAAACTGTTCTTGTGATGCTAAAGTGTTTACATTTAACCAGTATTATTTACCTTTCTATTTGAAATACTAAAGCATTACATTTAATAATTTATATTAAACTATTGCACTACAACCAGAATGAGATTATTAAATATTTTCAAATTATTTTTAAAGCAGGGATTTCCTTTTAAATACTTTCAAAACTTTGATTCTTATTTAGAGTGTGAATTTTCAAATACTTGAATTTCTACTTTCTAACCAATTTTTGCCAGTCAAAGTGCCTTATGGCACTATCTAATTTTCACTGTTTCTTTGTCCATTTAATAAATAGTTCCTACAGCTCACTCAGAGTTTATTGCTGGAAGTATATTTCTGTAGGGAGTTCTTTTCTTATGGCCATGACACTCTTCCTTCCAAAATTTCACTTACTGAATTCCTTTGGTTTTCTTAGATGACTTGGGCTTGCCAGGGAGAAATATGTAGCTTAATATATTTGAGGCAATAAGAGCCCTCACACAGCTGATGAAGCAGCAGCAGTGGCTAAGGTTGATGGGGAGAAACAATCCCCTTAGAACATGCTCCGTGTGGTACCATGGAAATCAGAACAATTTCTCTGAGCAAAGAAGACATTTTTTCTTGAACATTGCCTCCTTCAAAGCAAACTAAACTCCAGTCCCTCTCCTCAGAACCATGCACTACTTTCTAAGGCTAAAACACATGATGGGTGGCCCACATTGTTTGAAGACAAAGATGTTTATAAATATCTCAGCTTCTGACAAAGGGCCTGATCTCACTTATAACAATTTTAGCCCAGCTTTACATTAACTTATGTGAAAGAAGATCTGTAACATATAAACTCTGGAGAGTAAAGCTTCTTCCAGAAACATGATCTGCTTCCTGTATTTAAAAGATATTTATGCTCCCTCCGTAGCAGGCTGGAGTCTCCAGGGATTTTTTTTCCCGAGGAAAGATTGATTTATGAAGCTCTGTTCATGTTGCTATGCAGTCAGTCCCCTCTGCATTTAGGTCTTTCCATTTTTACCTTCACCAGCAGGAGTTATCAGCAAATGCATACACAAAAAGGGGATCGCCAGGATGTGGCTGTCACCTGATGGCCTCAGGGCAGACATTTGTCATGCAAATTTCTGTATCTCATAACACAGACTGTGAACAATACCAGGTGTGTTGCTACAGTACACCCTGCCCTCATTTTAATCAACATAAGTAATTAATATGTCTTCCCAATTCCTCCCCCTATACCCTTGCAGCTCATTGCCTCCTTGCCCTCTTTTCTGGGCTTGATGAGAAATATCCACAGTTTCTCAAACATGTACCAGTCAAACTGGACTCATATGTCTGAAAACTAGTGATGAGGGCGAGCTGGAAGATTAGAGAAATGCTGCAGTAGGTCATCCAGAAGAATCAGCTCCGGAGGGGAAAGCAGAGTCCATTATTAACAGACTCATTTCTTTCTGCTTCAGAGCTCTCAAGGTGCAAAGCTTCAGATGTGCAAGACTTGACAGGCCTGTGGCACTTACAATTAGGGTGTGCAGACAGGGGCATTTGGCACCAATGAGATGGTTTGTGGAGAAAAGGTACCGTTTCAGTCATCTGACAAAGGGGGCATGAGACAGTTGTTACAGGCAGAAATTGGAGGAAGATGGCAGCTGAACAAAGGGCAGGACACGTGTAGCCAGGTCACTGAGAAGGCTAGAGTTTAGGCAGTGGGAGAGGAGTGTCTTGGTGATCAGATACTCAGAGAAGCAATGCATCTGTAAGGAATGTCCCACCAAACAGAAATGAGACCACTCATTCAAAACAAACAAACTTTTCAAAACTGAAATAGCTTTGTTATTGCAAATTATTTTCCCTTTCAGTTCATGGAGGGTTTTTTATTCCTTATTTCAGTGTGATGAGAACTTGAATTTTGGTTGTGTTGTTTGTTTGTTTTGGGTTGTTTAATCTTTATAACCTCTTCAGGGCCAGATTATTGTATCACCATCCACACTAAGGTTCTCTTGGCTTTGTTGGTCTACAAGTAGTGAAGTTTACTTCACAAGGAAAATCTAGCTTGATCATGTTGTTTCAGAAATATTAACAAAAGATGGTTTCATCTAAGTCAGCTGTCTAAAACTAGTGAAACAGAGCAAAGGAAAATAAAATACCTGTCCTTCTACCGTTGTTTGTTTTACTAACCCTGGAAAAACTGAATAGTTATTTTCTCCATTATTTCTTACCTTAGCAAAAGCTATCCTCATAAAACCCACCACTATGTCTGCTTTTAAATAAAGTACACCATGTCAAGGATTAAAAACCCATCTCTTGAATTAGTTTGGAGAACAGACTTGACTTATATCTACTCAACAACGCTTACTTTAACACGTCTTGAATGTATTGGTAAAAATATAACCTGTCTCAGGGAAAACAAACTGCAAAAGACTAGCCATTGATTTTATCCATGCAATGAGTTAATGTAATATGCATGGTAACTGTATATACAAAAGGATTTCCTACAGAAATGTGGATTTATTTTACTATAGCAGGAAAATAAGTGAGCATTATTAGAGCAGTCAATGTGAGAAACATAGACTAACAATGTGTTTGGCAATGAAATCACACTGGTGTA
Source organism: Corvus brachyrhynchos (assembly GCF_000691975.1). Classification (NCBI taxonomy): domain Eukaryota; kingdom Metazoa; phylum Chordata; class Aves; order Passeriformes; family Corvidae; genus Corvus; species Corvus brachyrhynchos. Next base: position 1,997,435 of record NW_008236217.1, on the reverse strand, counting down.
AAGCAGATTCGCTTCTGATTTACATTAGTGGAAATTCAAACTAGTTGTGACTTTCTGGTTAATGCGATGGTAAAACTCCCTCTCTAGCCACTGATTCGAAATGTTTCCCTCGAGGCAACTGTGACAGAGTGATGATTTCAAGAAGGCTGTTATCATTATGGCTCTGTCACTGTCCATAGAACAAAATGAGCATCAGAAACCTGAACTATTCATTAAACTAGTGCTACTTAGAACTGGAGAAAAACATTGTATGAAGAAATTAAAACAGAATAGAAGGTCTTGCAACTTTACACAACTGTTTTCTGAAAACAATAGAGAATGAAAATAAGACAGTATAAAATTGGACCTCTCCATTGGTCTGTGTAATTTAGACAGTTTTCTTAACTCTCTTTCTATCTGTTGTATTGCACACTGGTGAATCACTTCCTGCACTCTTGCTACACACACTTCAGTAATGATGACCTAAACTACTGCTGCAAACGACAGAAAAAACATCTTTCCTTTCTTTTGACAAAGAAGTTGAAGTCTACATGGAAAATGGAAAAGTCTGATTATTTGGCACCTGCAGCTATGGCATCCTGCCAGAATGATTGTCTAATAAAGTACAGAACAGTGGTAAACCTCTATTGCAGCCTGCCCAAATCAAATAGATTTTCAGCATAGAACAACACGTACCTAAAACTCTGCAAAGCGACGTGAGATTGCAGCGGTGAACAAAATCAGAGCAATGTGTCACAAGAAGTCACACATTCTAGCCAGTCTGCCAGAAGACAAGCAGATATTTTACCTCTCAAGAGGGCAAAAGTAATGAAAGGGCTTAATCCATTCACTCCGCTCTCAAAAGAAGGGCCCAATTCTAGCCTAATATCATGAGTAGCATCTGTTTCATGTTGGCAATCAGTCATTCATCAGCATTTAAGCCACCATAAATTCATCAACCTGTAACACACCTGAGGGAAAACCCAAGACTGGA
>NW_008236217.1:1974220-1996288 GCF_000691975.1 Corvus brachyrhynchos | reverse complement strand
GTTGGTGATCCAGATGAAGATGCAATGACAGCTCAAGTTAGGAAAAGTCCTGGGCCCCAGTATCAGGACCCCTCCTTTTAAACATGTGCTACCAGAACTCATCCAAATCACACAGGCACACCTATGTAAACCATGTAAAAATCGTAGACCCTTTCCAAGACCCCTTTCCAAAACTAAGACCTCTATATCCAAGGAAAATATGACCTCCTCAGGCCTTGCCCAGCCTCAATGACTCTGTGACTGCATGGTGTCAGTTTTTGCCACTTCCTTTGCTCTCCATTGCACCGGGATAAGCAAACCTGGGAACAAGCTATAGTCCACTGTCTGTAGGCAGCACACAGCACCTCTGGCAGGGCAAGCATCCACTGCTGCCTGCCAGATACCCCAGAGATCTTTAACCAGAGCAGCAGGCACTGCTTTTGGTGTCAGGGTGCCATAGGTTGGCATAACTTTAGCCTTTACTTCTCCTGATAGGAGGAAGATATCCAAATGCTGGAGATGAAAGGCAACAAACACAGTGGCACTGCAGCACTTTCTGTCCTTAATAAGCACTTATGAAGGCAGGGTGGCTGCACCATGGCTGCCTCCAGAGACAACTATGTTTAGTGTCAGATATAGAAAGCAGCCTAAATATTACTTTACTGGGGCTGATATCAGGTACTTCCATATGAGACTGCTGGTCTTAACTCACAGCAATCAGATTGGTCACTTACATTCCAGGAATGTACCACAACCCCTGCTCCAATATATGCCCTACAATTCCTCCTTTTACAGTGACAGTTCCCGGGAATGCTTTGCTAAAATTAAACTATATGTGCTCAAGGAACCAATGATTTAAATTCATTAAAAACATTTCAATTTCTGATTTCTTTCAAATGTTTTCTATGTAGCTGACATTAAGTGCACCCTGGCTGACTCCAATCACAAACCTGGCTGTGAGACAGTTAGGACTGGTCTCCACCTTCCTCTGCTTCACCCTCCCCACCCAGCAAGCAGCAGGCAGCCTGCAAACACCACCCAAGTGCACTGCAGGGTGCAGCACAGTGCTGAATTGCAACCCTAACCCAGCAAATTAGGCCTCAACACATCGCCAAATGCTTTTAGAAACATCCTACTTATCATCTGCACTTCTCACAGTTAATTTTTATAGGAAGCAAAATATGGTGCTACTGAATAAAAGCCTTTAAAGGTTTGTTTTACTTCAGAGGTTTGTCTGCCCTCTTCCTCTGCCAGAGAAAACCTAACATTTTCCCATATATTTGTCATTCTCAAGCAAAAAATGCACATTTTGTGCACTCAGAATATTTGATTTAGAATTCATATGTATAAAAATTAACTGAAATGCCATTTGCTTTTATTGCTTTTCTTTTAGTACAGGAAAAAGTTACTAGTATCAGGCAGGATGGCAAATGGTTAAAAAGAACATTCTACAGGTGCTACAAAGACCTTTCTTTGGCTCAGGTAGCGAGCTTTGGATTTTTTCTGTTGGGGTGAGATATAAAGTATTCTGGACATATCTAGCACCATTTCAGACCTCCTAGGACATCCAAGTCACATCCGATGCAGGGCTTCTGAGACCATTGCTCAGTGGAGAGAGAGGAAAGAGGTTAAGTAGGATACTGTCAGAGCATTTCAAATGATGCTAGAATTGCTGAATAGTTTCATAAATCTTGTTTCTTCCAGTAAAGAAAAGTAGGCAGTTTCCTAGCTGAAAAAATCTCTGCTAGCTATCCCAGGAGACTCAATAGCCAACCCATCTCTCCCTCTGCTTCATTTTAAAGCCAATTTTACACTAGGGACAAAAGAACATTTCCTTAGCTGCTAAGTTCATTTGTGTGTTCAGAAACCTGGAAACCCCTCAGTTCATATGATTTAGTACTGAGCTGCCACTGAGGTTTTAACCTTCTGAAGAAAATTAAGAATCTTAACAACCTCAAATAGATAATTGATTGTAAATGTACCTTCTCAGATTTATGGATGCATGTGAAAGAGCTCTGATGGGTCTTGGATGCCTCAATGTAAAACAGGCCAGGCCATTTAAAAATTAGACATTTGCCAAAACTACTTAAGTGTTCCAGTATATTGAGCAGTAGCCTCATATACCCAGCTATTTTTACTATCAAAAAAGCTCTGTTAAAGCTGAGGGCAAATGTTTAACTTTCATAAGGTGATGGTTTCTGGATCTGAAACTGACTTATTCACAGTAATTAACATTTCTCAGGCTAAGAGTATATTACTAAGAGTACAACAGTGTCAATGTAACAACATGTAACAACTAACAAACCAATTTCAATGAAGCACTTATAATGATGGATTGTTACCAGTTTTGAAATACTTGTCATACTTCCTTATGTCTGGAGTTAGGAGGTATCTTCTCAGGCTCCTTGACAAATTTAACAAAACACAGACCTTATTAGAGCTGCCCTGAGTCTCTGAACAGACAGCAGAGCAAAGGAACACTTGCAGGGCACTTGTTCCTGTCCTGATATGGGTGCCAGGACAGGGCAAAGAACCTGGCAAAGAGCCATAAAAGAGACCATTTCTTCCCTCAACAATAAAAGGTGTGCAGGGTGATGAGCCCAGCTCACGGAGACTGGAGACTTTCACATGCAGCAAGAAGACTCCCACTGGGAGTGCCTGCTACCTTCATTTTGGTAATGGCCCCAGGCACTATGACACATTGAAGGGGAAGATATGCAAGCAGAAGGCCAAGGGCTTGGCCTAGATTATCTGAGACATGCTAAAGAAGCACCACTCTCCACATACATTTTCTTATTTTTGAAAAGGAGAAAGTGAGTATCGTTACTTTTTTAATGTAGGTCCTTTCCCATTACACTCAACCAAGCTGAGAAGGACAGCTGAGGGGGGGCAGTTATACTGAAATACAGATGAACAACCCGTAGGCAAGGCTGGAATGTTTGCAAACAGGACAACAATTTTGATTTATGCTGTTCAGGAGAAATGCCTTTGTCTTTATAACTGGAAATACAGCTCTTCGTAAAGTCAAAATTTCTGTGGGTACAAGTAATTTTTCACTTTTTCATTAGACACAGAAATGAAATGTCTTTGAATCATGTCAGCCTTGATAGAAATGTCTCAGATGAATTTGTGGAGCGTCAGTTCAACACTAAGCTGTGTCCTCTTGAATTGCTGCAGGGCTACACACAAGACTGCAGCACAACATAAGCATTCTCTTGGGGAAAGTTTCTTATGCTGCCCCTTTGGCCAGAACATTACACACAGATGGGCAGTGCATGGCTGTGGTGTGGTCAAGCAGGTTCAATCCAATCAAGACACTCAGACTGGGGAGGAAAGTTGAAAGCAGAAGAGCTGGAAGGAAAAGTCCCACAAGACTCATATTCTCAGCCTTCTGGACACATCGAAGGTAAAACAAACAAAAAAGCAAAAGACTAAAAGGAGCATTTTATTTCAGTTAAACAAGTGCTATGACTAAATGTGAGGCTGGAAAGTTTGGGACTTCCCTAAACTGTCTCAACTTTTCATTCCAAGTCATGAATAAGAAAAATTAGAAGTATCAGAGTTTTTCACAGGATGAGAACTCTGGTCTTATGCCCACCCACAAGGATCACCTCAGATTTTCTGCATTTAAGATGGATGTGGATAGGAAGTGAAAAAATGAGATTTTTCTTTCTCAATATTAGTATTTCAATTTGTCAATGGTTCAGGAAAAACAGAGTCAACTGATAGACATTCAGAGGCAGCTTTTTCATAATATAACTAGCTTTTTAAAATTTTTAATTAAAAATTAATATTTAGCAGAAAATAAAAGAGCGATATCCTGCAGTATGTATTTCTAGGAGCTATAATTATAGTTCATCTCTTTTCAAAATAAACTAAATCCATGATTAACAATGCTTTTGCTAAGAATCAAAATGGCATTTAGACCATCCTATGCCACAAACATCTTTCTTATCTTGTGTACATTTCTAAAGATGAGACTCCTTCACATGTGAAAGATTCCTTGGAGGACACGTGTTTATAATTGAAGTGACAATGGGAAGTTGATGATAGTCATGTTAATTTAACAAATACTGTAAAATCTTTTAACAGAAATTCTCTTTAATCATAAAATAAGAACATATTTTTCCTTTGATTTTGAAACAGCACAAATAGAGCTGTTGCTTTAAATTGATGCCTCAGGCAGTCTCACACATTCCCTGATCACCTTAATGTTTTATACACGGGTGCTATGCACATTTACTTGCACTACATGCCCAAGGGTGAAAGTATGGTGCAGGCTGCCCAATTAGAGTTATCAAATATTTATGCAGATTTATAACTCTGCTGGATATGCTTTAAGTGCTCCAGTGCAAGAAACAAAACGTATGTGGAGGAAAACAATCTGCACACTATGAAGACTATCCATATGCAACAGTTGCTGGGAACTTTGTTCAAATAATACTACCCACCTTCTGCTTTTTTTATGCCAGGCTGTCAAAGAAATGGTGTTACTGAAAAAAAATGAAAGTAGCAGACCCTAGATTTCTGCCTCAATTCACTCCTTTGTAAACATCTATATTCTTAAGTGGCAATACTTTTCTTCTAATTCCTACTGTTGCAACTTGATAAAGTGATTGCACATACAGAGACAAGGTATTTAAAAATGTACTGCCTTGATTATAGGTAACTTCATATGTCTTGCCAAAGGGCAATAGGTTTCCCCCTTTGGAATCCAAAGTCAGACATAGCTATTTCCAGGTAATTTACAAAAGATTTTATAGTCTCAGGTTTCCAAATTAAGGTGTAATGAGGTGGAGGAGATCTATGTGCTATCACAGCTTTTTGTGATAACTAACCTTTGAAGGACTCTTAGATAAAATGGTCAGATGTGTATTTTACCTGCATAGTCTCTGGGATCTATCCCCAACTCCCCACATCTGGAAGAATGCAATGGGCAAATTACTTGTAAAACTTATTCAGTGGCAGAAATTACTGACTGGCTAAGGGGCTTTCAAGGGGCACCTCATCATGTAGTGGCTTGCAGCCTGGGATCTGCAGACATGGGGCATGCAAAGTATCTTCCTAAGGTGACCACAAGAAAAGGTTAAGGAAAACAAGACTATCAATGAAAGAGGCTTACATACCTCAATACATCTACTGGAGGATGTGTCTGGGCCATCAAATTAGAGTTAAGAGCCCTCAACCTACTCTAAGTCAGCTTGTAGAACAGTTCCATCTTATACAGTAAAGTAGAAGGATTGCCTCCAAAAGATTTAGAAAAAAATGACATTTAATTATAGTTGTTTCTAACATATTCTCTGGAATAACATCGATCTCATCTTTCAGACTGCATACCATTCATTGTACTGTCATCTTGCTGCCGTTTTCATTTCAGAATTAACTGTGCAAATTTACTCTTAGTCACAGGAAGAGATGGATGTTTAATTTTGGTGTATAGCTGTGGAGGTCAACATTTTCACGTAAGTGAGAGCCACAGATCCTTTTGACCTTGCACAGCTTAGTTTGTAATCAGTAGCTAGACTTCTCTGTAACTACTGTGTCTGCCGTAATCTTCAATATTATGACACCCACTTTATTTTGTAAAAGGCACAGTGACGGAACACCGGCTATATTTCAAAACCTCTCACACTGTCATCAACTGAATACATTTTCTGGGCTCTCTGCATACATGATTGAGTTCTGCATCCCACCCATCCCACGTCCCCTGAATTTTTGCTTACTTGTTTTCAAGGTCATTGCCCACCTGGCTGTCTGCAAGCAAACACAAAAGCCTAAGGACACACTGACTCTGGGAGTTACCACTCCTGAGGAGCTGTGTTTGAGCGGGTCTTTGTACCCCTCAGAGCAGGGTAGTTGGTGTGATCAGGTCAGAGGGGCAAAGCTCTGCTTGGGACCACTCACAGCCACAGCTAGATGGAGCAAGGGACTGGTAAGGGATAGAAACCTTCTTCCACATCACCTCTATTTCCCTTCTCTCTCATGGGGAGCAGAATGGGAATTCTTATCTCTATTGATAACTAACAAGCCAAAGGGATCACTGAACAAAGCATCACACCCAGCTCTGGTGTAACCTGTTCGTAATTGCTTCAGCTCAGGTTTGCACCAGAACTGGCTCTCATGTATCTCCATGGGACTTGTCCCTGAGAATCAGAACTGAAGTGCTGCACATATCCTTTGGAAGAATCAACGCTTGCCAGAGCATCCAGAAATGTATTTCTCTGCCAGAAGTTATACAGCACCAGGTTGAACCAAAAATTCCTTGTTGCTATGGTTGCCACTTGCTCTAAATCTTTTTACTGCTCCTTGTTGAAAAGCAGCAAAGGAGAATAAAAACATATACAACAATTGTAATTGCCTGGTGCATATTTTAACATTTCTCTTTGGTGGCTGCTTTAAATTATGCAGTAATATTGTTGGCATGTTTCTCCACTCCCTCTTCCCTAAGAGGATACATTTTACAGTGGTGAAATTGGACACTGGGTGTAAGAATCGCATATTTGAATATTTTTTTCAGGAGTAGAGGTGTCTCACACAATGTATTACAACTCAGGCTGTAAAAATTAAGTGGCATTTGCATTCATTAAGCATACATGAAATTTAATTCCATTAGGTCCAGCAGCATTAAGGTTTGTCTGTTGCTGCTGATGTTACAGCTTAAGGACATTATATCTTCTGGCTAGATTCTATTGCATAACCTAATAAAGCCAGGAATTACATCCTGGCTTGATGCCTTTGTAAATCCAGCTCAGTGAACATACAACATGAAAGCTGTAGATGTAAATTATTTATATTCATCATTGTCCAAAATACGAATTTCTAAAAAAGGTTTAACAGATTAAGAAAACTACAGGCACCATGCCCACAGCAGAACTAATTTAAAAGACAACAATATGATTTTCTCAAGCCAAACCTCACATCTAATCTTCTCACTTTTTTACAGATACAGTACAGAAGAACTGTGAACATTTCATTGAGGCCATTTAAAGAATAAAAAGCTTACATTACATTTCAGTCAACTTCCCAGAAATTTTGATCTGCACAATCTCCCAGGAAAATTTGGGATACTTTACCTTTTAGATTTTGAAGTTCTTAGTTGACATAAAAATTAGGCAAAGAAAAGGAAGGCAAAATATGAAACTATTTGAATTGCAGCTCTTCTAATTTGTTCTGCTGAAAGAATAGTTTGTATTCAGTACAAGCCCAAACATAGCAAATGAACTTATGTGGACAAATCATTTTGGCCTGCATGAAGTTTCACAGAAGACATCATGACTGGGAACACAAGACTGCCCTCCTAACAACTCCAAAATAAAATCTACCATTAAAAAGCATGAGCAGAATTTTTATTGGCAATTTATGTGAGATGAATACAGGTGCCAGTGTAAGTTTTCATCAACAGTCCTTAACTTCCAACTATCAAATTAACAAGAGTCCATGAAACATAAGTTCTTACCTTCCAAAGCCTTTGATTTCTTCTCTGATTCTTACTAGCACCGTCAGGCTAGTCCTCCTGGTCGAAGTACCAGCAAAATGTTCATTTCTAATGATCTGAACAACAAGCCTATTTCCATGGGGATGTGAGAAACAGGAACTGTTTACTTAATTATGTACAAATGATGCCTTATTTTCCCGTAGGCAACTTTCCAGTGGTCTGAGATGTTAATTTTTTCAGAAATCAAAGTGTTTGGCTGTGTCTACAGCCTCATTTCAATGGCATAAATGTTTACCATAGGCAAGAGATGGTAATTTTTGCCTTTTCAAGGACATTTTGGGGGAAAAAAACTTGAAAGCATGCTACATGTATAAATTTTCTTTGTATATAGTTTATTTATATATATATAAATTAAAATATAAAATTAAACTAGACTCATGGCAGTTTTACTTCCATTTCAAAACTATTCTGTCATCTCTTAAAAAAACATATCTCAAGCTACCAAAATAGTCTTTGAAATTCTTCAGATCTAAGTCACTAAGCTTTCTCCATAGTCAATGAAGAGAAATAAGAACCCTCAGAAAACAAATTTTATCTTAAAATAGGTGTCTTAGATAAAGGACCTAAGCCATTTTGGAGTTTGCCCTCTAGGAAAGTATGCACGGGCCAGCTTAGATGAGTAACTCTTAGAAAGCTCAACTTAACTGAGATCTCACTTGTTATCTGCTTTAACTGGAATCCACTTCGAGAGCACAGTCTCAGCAATATGTTTTCTATTAATTTACTGCAATTTTAGAGGAAGAAGCTAAGAAGCTGTATATCTCTATTTATGAGTCAACATAAACTATTTCATCCACAACAAAAAACCACACAGGATGTTGAGGATGACTTAGCAACAACTGGTCCAGACTGCATTGTATCCAACTTTGGGAAAAAGCCATAATGTAAAGTCTCAGGCCTACTAAGGAAGAAAACAAATAAATAAATTTTTATGAAGTTCAAAAAAAATCGGTATTTCATTTCCTGTTTTCTATTTGCCATGTTTTCACATTGGTGTCTGTCTGGAACCTGACAGACCACAAAATATGAATCTATTTCTCTGACACTTAAATCTGGAGAAATGCAAAAGGCTGTGATCAGAGGCTTTGCGCTGAAGTGATACAATATGTGCAGAAAAGGCCCTTCAGGGAAAGCTGATTTTGCTCCTGTCTACAGCTCCTCTGCATGGTTAGACTGCATCAGCTCATCCTGACCTTTTCTCCACAGTACTGTGTGTCACACCTGCGTAAAAACATTCACCTCAGTGTGGTGACTCAGCTCGGAGACATTTCGGCCCAAGGCGGTAGTGGAGGGGAGGGTGATTTTCCATGGCTGCTCACAACTCAACTTACAAAACTGCCCCTCATTTACAGAGTGCACTCACCTTTCTTTTCCCTCCCTCTCTAGCCCAGCACAGAGCTCCTGTCTGCAACAAGAGAAGCATGTTTTATGTAAATCACTTCCCAGTGGAGTCACTCATTATTATTGTAGGCAGCTCTAAAGAGACAAACTCATGGCATTTAGCAGCAAAAACTGTTAATGAAAATGTCATTAAATAAGTCAATCTGCAAGCCACAAAATAGCCTATTTACCTTTTTTCTGTTCCTGTCTTCAACACCTCTGCATCTCTGGGTACATTTCACTCCTATCAATCTTTTTTTTGCACCAAGTCACAGCTTTCCCTGAAGAGAAGCATCACTTTCTGACAAACTGGTCGTATTTGAGAGGTGGTGTTATTTAAACTTTGTGGAAATGTGTCAGAAACACACCAGGTAGGTATGGGACTAAATAGCAAGGCCAAGGAAGAGGAGACTACAGTGACTGGCTGGCTCTAGGTGAGGCAATTTCCAGCAGCACTGATCTGGAAAGTACAAAGTAGACCCTGCTTTGCTATGCATTTTGTAAAGTTCATGACTAAGCCTCTCACTTAGAACTTGCAAGTTCCTCATGTTTGTAATTCATATCGTTCACTGGAGCATCTTTCTGGTCACATGTATGTCCTAAGGATCTACTTTGCTGATTCAAAAAGCCTAAGCCAACAATTCTGCTAAAAATTTCCCTATTCCTTCAGACCATTTATATCTCATCATAATGGACTGTATCAACCCAAAGAAACTGTCTGATAAACTGACTCAGATTGGCAACAGTGCCCCTTTTTAACTTACTTCCTGAGGGCTTTCCACTTCCACATCTGAACGTTGAGGGTTTTCCTTTGGAAAAAGGAGCTACTGGGATCAGGGAGAGGTCACTCTGGTCTGGGTGCACATGGATCACATTCCTAAGTTATAAAGGAATTCACCTTTCTCCAAAATTCTGAGTGCTATCAGGATCTGCATTGTATATATGTGTTTATATTAAGCCCAAAAAATTGTGTGGATAAAGTCAGTATCTTTTATTAAAACATCTACCATATTTATTAAAAAAACCTAAGATTTTAGGTGCACAGAATGTGATGAAAACACCTGTTTAAAGCTCTGGCCATTTTTCTTCTAAAGATATTGTTGGTCTTATAAAAGATAAAACTCCTCTACTCACAAACTTTTTCTCCCTTCTGACCTGAAAGAGTTACGGCTATAACAACCTGAAGTCCATAAACCCAGGATCACAGAAGGGTTGAGGTTGGAAGGGACCTCTGGAGGTCTCCTAGTCCAAACCCCCTGCTCAGGCAGAGCCACCTAGAGCTGATTGCCCGGGACCTTGTCCAGATGGCTTTTGAATATCTTCAAGGATGGAGACTCCACTACTTCCCTGGGCAACCTGTGGCAGTGCTCAGTCATTCTCACATTAAAAAGTGTTTCCTGATGTTCAGACAGAAACTCATGTTTAAATATACTGTTTAAAGTGTACATCAACCCTTACTTGTGCTCAGTACACATCATCCTGGTTGGACAGTACATTCCTTTTCACATCAACTTGGAAACAGATTCAGACTGTTACACTTCAGTATTACAGCCCAGCAGTAGCCAAAGGGAAAATTACTAATCTTTTTTTTCTCTGCATGGAGCAGCAATTCAACATGATGTGGCAAAAAATGGCAAAAGAAAGAAGCATAATTTCCCCATTCTGCAAAGAAGTGGAGGCACAGAGAGACTGCTAGCAGCCTAAGCCAGTTCCTCCTCCCCTGTTACTGTACTTGGCAAGAAGAAGGAAAGAGTACTGAAAATATTCACACCAAGCAACAATAGACAGCGATGGGCAGGGAAGAGCGAAGCAAAGCTGTTTCTTGTTGAAGTGTTAAGAAATAAATGGAAGTCCAACAGACAGACAAAATGTAACAAGCATTTCAGGACACTGCTCTTTTTGTCTTTGAAACTTGCACCCAGTTTGGCAACTGGCACTGGGGAAGGCCACTAGCACATCCTGACTGCTGTGGGATGCCCATGGGACAGAGCGCAGTGCTGTGTGACAGCCATAGTGATTTGCCATGGATTGTCCCTGTATCCAGCTGCTACTTATTGTGCAGGACGCATAGAACAGTTTGCCTCAGTGGATGCACTTCACTGTCATGCCTGATCGAAACTGCTGCCTTGGAGCAATCTTAGCTTGAGAGAACCCCAAGCAGTTTTATAAGCAAAAAGTCACCCCAAGGCGACACTTGAGAGGAACAACATTAAAGTGTACTCCTCTCTCTTGTGTCCCTGGCTACTTCAGGAGCTCACAAACAAAGACTAGCTCTGCTAGCTTGTGCTCAGAAGGGGAAAGGACCCTTATGCCCTTGTTCATGTTTTATCAGCACTTCCTAAGTAGAAAACTAGCTAAAAATGCTGACTCTAGTCATGACCACTGGAGTTTTGAGCAAAGATAGTTAAGTAAAAGATTAATTTTAAGGATATTTAAGTAAAGACAAAAATATGTAAGCAAGTGAGCTCACTCTTTCTCAAATCCAAGGAGAAAGCAATAGCACAGAAATGACACTTCAGGTGTGATCTCAAGGCACAAAATAGTTTAGTTACACACAGAACAGTCATATACTCACGCACACATGCAGGCAATTCCCCTAAGCAATGCAAGATGCAGTCCCCCAAGGATTTTTCTTCAACTCCAAGGACATGTCGAGATATGGAGCAGAGATGCCCGAGCTAGCTCCAGAGCCAGCAAACGCACAGGGAGCACAGCATCTGTACTAAAACACCTGGCTGACAGAAGCCCAGTGCATATCTCTGCACCACCTTGCTGCTGTTCAGCCCAGAGACAGCCTTAGTGCGGGGAGAAGGAAATGCTCTCCCCTTGAATTCACTGCATGAAGGCAGTCCTTCTGAAATATCCTTCTGGTCAGCACTGCTGAGATCACACTTTCTTGTTCCTTGATTCAGCCTGCCTACATCCTCACTGTTCTACTTAAACTGATTTTCTCCCCATTGGTACAGTATCCACAAGCAGACAGGCAGATTAAATTCTCTTCTGCTTTCTCTTGCTAGGCTTATTCATAAAAGTAAGGCTCAAGCATCAACTTACAGCCCTCAGTCAGCTCTGTGTTGAAATCAGGAACGCAAATCCCAATAATGGGCTGCAGCCAGCAGACAAGAATGGGTTAAGTGAGTCTCTTGGGCAAAATGAAAAATGCCACTTCTCAGTAACTGAGATAGGATTTGTCTTGGGTAAAAACACTTGGGATGGGGCTGCCAGTGTTATTTATGTCTGCAGCCTGGCAAAGAGTTGAAGGGAAGGATTTGTTAAAGATTCATCAACCTTTCTCATTTGTTTAAGAACTGGGAAATCCCAGAAAGGAGCCCTCTGAGCAGACCTCTGCTGAAGGCAGAGGAGAGCTCTTGGGGGAGAAAACAAGTGGGGCAGTTTGCTTAGGAGCAAAAAGAGCTACACTTTTTCAGATGGTATCCATTTTCTCCTTTCCCAGCCAGGTCTGTGCTATGCCAGAGGTCACCACAGATACTACAACAGCCTCTCTGCTTTTACAGTTGATGCAATTTTTAATCTGTCCCCATGAATCCCAGTAGGACACCAAAATTACCTTTTGTAATCAGCCAACCCAAATGCTTATGTGGCATCAAATACTCTACTAGATTTCTCTTAATTCACTCTACTAAAAAGGGGAGAAAATAGCTATTCCTTCTCATTTTTCATCCACAAGGAAGTGTAAATTTCCTCATGCTTTAGAAATTCTATTTCTTCTTATTACACAGTGCACCAGGGTCTTGTGTTCCAAAGTACTCTGAAAAGCTAAGATATCAAAAATGCATATCAAATACTAGCAAGCCATATAAAATGGACCACCCTGGAAAAAAAGGGTATTTGGAAATCTACCAAAAGACTTCGCAGTCCAAAATACAGTAAAATTCATTTAATTTTTCTGAAAACTTTGAAAGACCCAATATTGTCAAACACTTAGAGATAGTTCATAAAGTCTTTCAACGAAATGTTTTTTCACCAGAAAGTGGCAAGTGACTGAAACAAGTGTGCATTCTGCAGGCAAACATAGCAGCATTGCCAAATCTTTTGTCAGAAAGATTTTTCATCTCTAGGGTGTGATTTATGATCAAAACCCAAGAGAGGTTTAGAACTAACAATAGCCTAAAGTCCTGGGCTCTCACAGACCTGAACTTAGGACCCTTGTGTACTAGGCAGGTAGTATAAATCACCGAGCTATCAGCTACCTACCAAAGCCAGTCTCTTACTTTCACAGGTTGGCACCATTCCATTTAGCATTAAAAAGAAAAAACAAAAAAACAACATTGTGAAGAATATCCTTAATATTTCTGTGGTCAGAGAACGTTTCTGGAATGTGGGAGGCTGGCAATGTTGAATGTTTTTCACCTGATGTGAGCTGATTAATGAACTGTTGGCTGTGCTAAGTGAGGATCTTTCTTTTTTTCTCCATTTTTTTTCCATAAAAATAGAAGGAACTTGGTTTCAGCCCCATGTGGAACAAAAAAGGGCTTGGGGTTTTTTTAAACCTTGAAGTTGTGTACAACTAGATAATCATCTCTCACCCAGCTGTCAGAGATGACTCATCCCTGTGAGATGGCCGTAATTTCCTCAATAGCTTCCAAGTGAGCAGCAGTGCAGCACATAATGGACATGTCCTGAACTGGAGGGGCTTCTAAAGCAAGCCCAGATTAAATGAAACTCCTTGGAGTTTGGGAACAGACATGGACATAGAAGGAGAGAGCTGCAGGAGCTAAGAAGTTGCAGGGTTTGTATTTAGTCTGTTTACCAGGGCTCTTCTGCTTCATGCTCAGCCAGGATGCAGATTCAGGAACAGGGCAGGTTTTTAAGGCAACCTGCTTTGGATATAGGCAATGAAACAAAACATTTATTGTAGAGTGAGCACACAGTTTTGCAGTTTGGGTGAATCTCAGTCCCATTTTAGCCTTAAATCAAGCTTGGGATATAACAGTTCATTCTAGTCCAGTGCCCCTGCTTTCACCTTAGCACAGGTTAACTGGGGGCCATCATACAACCGGTTATTGTTTCATGTAACCCGCAGTAAAACTACCTGTCTGGATCACTGCACACATATATCAATAACAGGACATGATTTAGGAGTCTGTGGTCCTGCTGTTTCAGATATGAAACCACAATGAAGCACAGCCACCATGTCAAAAGCTGCTCTTAGGGCCAGGATTTAGGCAAAGTGGTGTTTACCCAGAAGATTCGAGTATCCAAACCAGCTGTTTCTGAGTTGTGCCATTGCAAATACAGTCTGCATACACACATATGTGCACATCCAGCTAAGCGATGTGGGAACAACTGCCTGCAGTGTGGAATTTTTACCTGTGAGCATTCCAGGATGGCTCAAGAGATGGACAAAAGAAGGAGGCTACCTTCCACAGCTCGTGGGCAACAAAGTATATGTGCAGTCCAATTTACTGTGGTTGCCCTCTACAGCAGAGATGGAGGACTGTGTAGCATTAAACTTCTCATAACTCTTCTCAGAGTATCTGAAATCTCCTCCTTCTCCTCAAGCCCAGGCAAACCTCTCTCCCCAGGCCCTGAGCAAAATACCTATGGTCAAGTCTCAGGTCCCATCATCTCCATGAGGGAAATGTCATTTCTCCTGCAACCACTCAGCAGGCATAAATGGATTTCATGCCTGGGTGCATATTGTCACTCCTCTCCCTTCACTCTTTTACACCCATTTCCTCAAGCAGTCCAAGAAAGAAAAAAATAAAACCAGTAACTTTATTAAAACTATCTGCTTCACCTGTAGCAGGAGTATATTCTACTGAGGATGTATTCCCTTTGCAGATTAGAAGTCAGCTGCACAATTCTGTAGGGTAGAATAAAACCAAGTCCCCTTCAAGCAAAAATGTACCTGGGTGTCTAGGGATCTCCTGAAAATCTCCAGCTTACTACAGCACTAAAGTAAGTAGAGAGCTGAGAGAAAACACAGTGAAAGTAGATGCTAATCTACCTTTCCCAGCCAGTGCCCACCTACATCAGCCCCACAGAAGAGCATGCAGCTTCCCTAGCATTCCTTCAGCAATTACTTATCCTTTTCTTGAAGACTTCAAATGGCTGAAGGCACCCACCATCCCTTTGAAAAGCTAGCGACAGTTGTCCTTCCCCTTTCATTCCTCCAAAATTACAGTTTTAGACAGGCTCCCAAAACCACAAAATGCCATTTTGCTTCTGAAAACTTCCTGTGAACACTAAATAACTCTTAAGACCTGGGAGTCAGGCAGAAATCCTCTGGGATGTAAACAGTGCCACCTTTATTTCTGGTGTGCTGGCTGTCGGCTGACACATACAGACAGCAAACATGAAATAATACAACTATGATTATCTGCACATACTACTTAGCTTGTGACCATCGTCGGAGTAGATAAAGTTCTCATGTCCCATTTGGAGAGACAGATAAATAGATTTAGCTTAAAATATGAATATCAAGCACCTATAATATTTCCTGTGTGACAGATTGTATGTGGTTGTGCATATGTGTATGACAGACAGGGCTGGAATATTTTAAACACTAAATTGCTGCATCCAGTGATTGGTAAATTAAATAATCATTCATTAGTTGCCATAGTGATGCAGATGCAACCACAGTGAACAAAGAAGGAATGGGGTGGGACAGACACACAGACACACACAGAACAAATGCTGACAGAGGCACAGCCCTGCATTGATTTTTGCTAATATACTTTTATTTATTAAATTCCCCTAGCTGCAAGATCTTTTTCTATATTCACTGCTGTTTCACCTGCCTGCAAAGGGAAGTGACACATACTCTGCTACAGCCTGATAGAGTCAAATCCTGAGCTGGAGCAAATTGGTATAGCTCTGTTGACTTTGGCAGGGAGCAGGCAGTTTACAACAGCTGGAGAATCTGGCAAAAAAAGAGCACCTAATTGTCTTTAGCTTCTGCAGCAACTAAATACTAAGGCATCCTCTGTTACTTTACAGCTTCTTATAGCAGGGCTCTCCAGTAAACAGACAGAGGGAAGCTGGTGTTCCCAAAGCCAGCTGGCAGGTTTAGGCGTGCAACTGTCACTGATTTCAATGGCAGCTATACAGCTCAGCCTTGAGAATCTCATCAATAATCCCTTTTCTGCTGATAAGAGACACAGCATGGGGTTAAGAATCTCACAGAATCATAGAATGGTTTGGCTTGGATGTAACCTTAAAGATCATCTAGTTCCAACACTCCTGCCATGGGCAGGGACACCTTCTGCTAGACCAGGTTGCTCAGAGCTCCATCCAACCTGTCCTTAAACACTTCCCAGGAGGGGGTACCCACAACTTATCTGTTCCAGTGCCTGCTCACCAGGTAGGGTTTAAGCAGACACGCCACCTTGCCCAGGCCCTGAGTCCTCCTGCTCACAGTTTGCACTGCACTCAAGTGTGTGACCAGACTCCTGCAACAGCCATGCAGGAAAGCTGAAGCATCTGTATCTGTAGGAGGCTAGGCAAGAGAGAGAGAAAGATGACTCTGCCCTCCTTTGGGTCACTGGCAAACTTGTCCATGGTCAACTGCCTGGCAACACTGCTAAGTGACAGGCCTTCTGAAAGGCCAATTAAAACTTCTCAATTTATTTTTGTACATGTTTTGGGGTAGAAGAGAGTGAACCAATAGACTGAAACTGTGCTGAGACTAATGTCAACATCAGTGTTAGAGGACAGGGTCTTCCCCAGATCAGGGCAAACTGCTGCAGCCCTGCCCTTTGCCACACACCCCCTCGCCCCAGCCAGTGGCAGTAGGTAGATGAGCACCTGGCCTGCTACCCTGCACAGGAAACCAGCAGTTAATAGCAGCTCACAGGAAAATCATTAACATCTTGAGGCAGAGGTGAAAGTAGGAAGCTGGTCAGCACTGTGCCCAGAAGTCTGCCTGCAGTCCATCCTCACAATACCGCAATACTTCTATCCCAAATGACCATCAGTGACTACATCAGCTACCATTAACCATTAGGGCCAAATAAGCACATTGTGAGAATGAAGCTGGGCATCTTCCTCTGAGCTGGATCTGGATTGTCCAGATCCCCACAGTGAGATCAGGCATTCTCCAAAATGTAGGAAGGAAGGAAGACAGGTTGAGATCCATTCTCCCAGCTCTAATTCAGTGCTGTATGAAAGGAAAGCCACAGAGGCATAAAGGAATCCCCAAAACATCCAGTGCCTATCCTTACGACCAATGGTGTAAGAAGCAGCTGCACGTACCCTCATCATCCCCCAGCAGGCACTTGCAGACAAGCCCCAAGCCAGAGGTGCGAGATTCTGTGCAGTTCAGTGAAGGCTGTCAGAGTACACCTGAGGAAAGGACACTATTTTCTAACAGCACAAGCTAGACACTGAGAGCAAAGAAGTCTTTCTGCACTTTGCAAATCAATTCAATCCCTATTCTTACTCTATTAGCCTAGACATTTGCTCAGTAATGTCTTAAATCCCTCAGCATCACATAGATTTCATTTAAAGACCCAGTGTTCTCTAGCCCTTTAGGTAAGATATTAAATATACTTAGACATCTTGAATACAGTAAATAGTCACCATCTTTACACAGAAACCATTTTGATGGGGTTTTATCTGGAGGTAAGAGAACAAGTATAAAGGTTTTTCCTACTTCAGTGAAAAAAATAACCATTGCAACACTGTGAGCTCTGAGAAAAGATTATGTTTACAAACCAAAATTTTTGTTACATTTTAAATGTTTGTAAAGTCTCTATATACAGTCAGAGTCCTGTAGGCAGACCTTTTGCAGAACAATCTAAAGTTTGCATGTTTTAATTTCTGCTATATGTGTAAGTGGCTAACAGCCTCAAAACAACCTCTTTGCATTCACAGCACTGAAAAGCACAAAACCTTGAAAACATGGCTTGTCTCCTCTCTCACTTCCACAGGTACTAACTGGCAGTAGCACTGCTGAATACAAGAGGAAAGAAGTATCTCCCACATATGGCTGCAGCTGCTCTGCCCACACTACCATGTGGACACCATCGCTTCCTAGGGATATGGCCTTTTCCTAGGACTCACACCTCTGGCAGAAAATCCTCCTTCCCCCACATCAAGTGAGCAGCAGCAGATTAAGTGGCTCCCCGTGTCCCTCTGCAGCAAAGCAAGTGCCTCTCCACAGCCAGGCTCCATCCATAGGTCTCTCTGTTCTCCTCGGGCACCAGCAAAGCTGGTGCTGTGAACACTCCTCCCCCTTTGCAGTGTGTCCCGTGCTTTAACCCTGCCAAGCTGGATAAAGGAAGCGCAGATGGGGAGCACACTGACCATGCTACAGTTAATGATACAACCACAGAAAGCACATTTTACACACACATGGCTTATAATAATTGTTCAAGAGAACAACATGAGCAACATCTTACAAATTGGCCTTCTGTGTGCCTCAGCAGGGTTGTTATCACCATCCTGTCCATGTAGCACACTATCTCTGATCCTGAGGGATGCAATGCTTTCCACAGACACTCTCTGTACATAACTGTTGAGCACATGTAAGACCAACACATGCTCTAGAGCTGACTGCAAACCCTAACGCACTGCTGGGTGCCCCTCCTGCAGCTTTGCAGCATTCAGAGAAGGGAGAGATGTGGTTTCAGCATCGCATGTGTCTTGCCTTTGACTTCCCAGCCAAACGGTGAGCTACTGATCGCAGGTGTTCGGCAGCAAGAGGCCTTCATGTGAACCAAGTGAGGCATTAACTGCTGTATCACCATGCGCTGAGGGAGCACAGAAGATAAAAATTGGCTAAACCAAGAGATTTCTCTTCCCATTCAAAACCCAGTGAAGGAGGGGGTAGGGTACTTCTTGACTTCTTTACTTGTTAGTCCTGTTTCTGGATCTTTTCAGTAGCAACCACGACTTTTTAATTTTTTTTTGTGATGAAAGCCTTTGACAAGAGCACGTGTCACAGAAAGTGCAGTGGTGAGCCATGGCTTTCATATATATGTTAACCAGCCTTTACAGCATTACAGAGCCTGGGTGACAGAAGAGTAATTCAGTTAAGCTGCAGCAAAGTACATGAATTCTGTACTGTACATCAGAAGGCAGAGGAGCATGGAACCAAAAGGTGAACAGCCATGAAACAGCCCATTCCATGGTGTCCCACGGCACCTGGTTAATATGGAAATGCCTCTGTGTGAAACACGTGGGGAACACGTTTCTGGGGACGGTGCTGCTGGGACCACTGTGTTGGGAAAGCATGCTGTGAAGAAAAGCCTTTCCAGCCAGACAAGTGTTTATGCACAACTTAGCGCTGAAGTGAGAATTTGGGACTGCTTGGGACACTGAAGAATATCAAGTTTCTGCTGCAGATAGCCAGATTTGCCCACAAGCAAAATTCACTCAGAGACATACACAAAGTGAATTCGCCTATCCTTCTGACAACGTCCTTCCCCCTGCCCCCTCCCCCTCCATGTAAGAGGAATCTCTGACTGGTGTAAATCTGCCTTTGAATGAAACTCATGCCTCTAAACTCCTAAGGAGTTGTTTTGAAAATCGTTCTTTAAAAATCCCAGTTTTCACCAAGATAACAGTTGTATTTTTTGAAAATGACAATAGACTCAGTATCTGTCCACATTTGCAGTCTCTAAGAAGAGCTACTGAATAAATAAATGCAAGTATTCTGCCTTGTTGGCTTTTTTAGTTTAGTACTTTCTACTTTAAAAAATCATCTACTCTAACATGGAAGTTTGAGATCAACAGAATAGAATAATATAAAATCAAACATTTCTGAATAGAGCCATCTATTGGACTTCTATTTCTAGGCCTCAATTAGAGTAACATAATTTGTAAAATGGTGAACAGGTAATCAAATTGCAATCAGCAAATCTTCTTAAAAAAAAAACAGACTGAGAGAAAAGATTTAAACAACAAGCATTACAGATAGGAGAAGAAAAGCAAATTCACATCTACAGCCCCATGGGAAAATGTAGATGTAATCAATTCAGGATAAAATTTAATTAAAACACTGAGCAATGGGATGGGGGACAAAATACAGGTATATGGGAAATCTTTGAGAAATACTTCAGTGAGAACACAGTAACATCATTATTATTCTGCTCATACAGCTGTAAGTAATCTGTATACATGCATCATCCCACTAATGGGGAGAAAAATAATTTTGTCTCCCTACCCAAGCAACTCCCACCCTAGAGGATTAAAAGACCAAAACAACTGCTTGATAACATTCCAAATATTTCTGTGCCTATCCCCAAAATAGTTGCTGGTTTATCAATTCTGCCTGGTCTAAATCTTAACTCCTCACTGTCCTGCCACATAATTTTGGTTGAAAACAACCTAGAAATTATAATAATAATTACAAAAGAGAGGGAGAAAGACAATGGACACGCAAGGTTTCCTTCAACTAAAACCTGGCATTGAGCTCCATGGAAAGAAAACCGATTCAGTAAGGAACATAATTCATTATTAAAGACAATCTTATAATTCATAAGGAACATTAAGTTAATGTACAGTACAAATAGCAAGCTATGTAAAACTGCATCAACTATTATATACCTATTATAATCCTAAAATTTTACAGCTGTCTTAGAAAACACTTGGGAAATGCCAGCCATTGAAAGATAGTGTGAGGAAAAGACATGAAACATAACAAAAATGGAAAAGAGTCTGATGAAGTCCAGAAACTGTTATATTTTATTTGAAAAGCATGCAAAAACCAAGCTTAAAATGCCAAGAAATAAGTGACTTAAACCCTTCATTGCAAAGCACAGATTATGTACTTGCAATTCATGTATTGGACTCCTTCTGGTGGGACACTGCAGCACATGATGGTCCAGATCCTCAGCCAGTGAGAGTTATTACAAACCTGTGACTCAGCTCAAGTACTGGCACTGCACATGGGAGTGCTGAGAGTGGACCAAACAACACATAAACAGCCCTACACCAAGAGCATGTGGAGCAGGTAGAGAAGGAACCTGGCAGGTAGGTCAAATACCCCCAGCCATCTGAAAAGAGCACACAGCACCTCTGAGGCCATGTTACAAGTCCAGGTGATGGCCAAGAAAAAAATTAGTGTTTCAAGTTTTCACCCAAGCAGAGAACATTTTTTCAGGAGAGTAAATATACATTTTGTCACTTGTGGTAGGGAGAGTGAGAATATGCAGGAAGATTTTTACAAGGCTGGTTGGTTCTGCCAACTGTGTGAGGTCACTCATAGCATGCTACTCCCTGGGGACTCTTCCAGTGTAGAAACAAGTGTGGTCAGTGGTCACAGGCCTCCACACAGTGGACTTCTGTGGTCACTTCCCAAAATATAAATAGCTCCTATCCATCACTACCACTCCTGCAGATTGCTACCTCTGTAGTGTATGACTTCCCTAGCCTTCCCTGGAATGCCTGTGCCTTTTCAGAAGCCTCCAAGTCATGTTGCAGGGTGCAGTTGCAGGAGGAGGGAATTTGTGGATGAAAACTATCCCTGACCACATCAAATCCATTTTCCAGATAAATAAAGAGCTGTCTAAAGAGTAACCACCAAGATTTTCAGATAAACTAGAAACCAAATAAACCCCAGTCCTAATTTCAAAACAGCTTTGGTGCTGTACACCTGTAATTTCTGCACATACACTGAAATTCTGCATCTCTTATGATTAAAACTGGCCTGTGCTCTTATTGTACAAGGACAGGGAGCTTGGTGATGGGCTGGGGGCAAACCTTGAGGCTAGGTAGTGAGAAAACTGTCAGAAGGAGGAAGTAAGTGGAAAACAAGGAGAAAGCTATCTCCCTAACCTCGCAGTGAATTTCATGCTGTCCTTGTAACACTAGGAGGTAAAACATTTCAGGCAGAAATGTAGATTTTTAAGTTGAGAGCATTCCTTCAAAATTCTGTGTCACGATGATAATGAAGTGTCTCCTGTTTGTGTTTTCTTGGAAGAAGCTTCCAACATTCCGAAGGCAAATGAGAGAATTTCAGGAAGACAGATGAAAAAGTCTCTCACTGATAGATGCAAGGAAGGCATTGTTCTGTTTTGTTAAAATGGCCTCTATAAAATGTTCACTGCCCATCAACTGATGTATTAATTATTGATAGGCAAAAACCAGCAGGCAGCACTGCACTCAGTTTGACTGAGGGTGGGCAAACATCCTGGCTGGTAAACCAAATGCAGAAAGGGCCTGATTCACAGGAAACTGTTCCAAATGCAAAACCATCTTTAAGGGGAAATTTGTACATGAAAGGATGACATTTGTAAGAATAATTC
>NW_008236217.1:1961204-1974209 GCF_000691975.1 Corvus brachyrhynchos | reverse complement strand
CTGAGTAAAGGTGTATGCTAAAGGGCTTTTACTTCAGCTGAAATGGTGTATCACATTAGCATGCTTTTTAAACTTGTATCCTAACTGCTAGGAAAACAAAAGTAAAAAGTTAAAAACAATCACAACCAAAAAGGATGGCAAAAACTCTAGCAGTTAACAAGAGTTATATTATAAAGCAGAAGAAATACATATAGAATGTAGACATATACAATATTTGCTGGAAGCTAGCTGGAATTATGGAAGTGGTGGAAAACCCACAGTCAGATTTTGCTTAAAATCAGATTACAGTTCAGTGTGTTATGGGTTGTGTGTTACAGAAACCTCCTAAGAATTTAGGCCTAAGTATAAAGAACTCATGACACCAGCTATATATTAGAAATTTCACCAGTGTGGCAAGAAGTTCAGCTGAATAAAAAGTTGAGGTGGATGCTGTGTGTGTTCTGTTTAACCAGTGCACATTGCCTAAACTGAGATGTGTTTCGAAGATCACTCCCAAAGACAACACTGGGGATGGTGTTTTTTCCAACCTAGAAACTCCTTCTATTGATTTTTTTCTTCCATTTAAAGAAGCCACTTACCTACCACATTACAAAGGAAAGTGTCCATCCTGCAAAAACTCTTGTTTTTCTGCTGTTGCTTTTCTGTGGGTCTCAGTAGGGGTGCAGCTACACACTTGAATGTGTATACAGCAGGCCAGCACATTGCTCACCCACTGCAGAGACAAAATCCCGGCAGACAAGCAGGCAGGCTGGCCTTACTGCTAACAGCAATTGCAAAATAAAAGATTCTGAAGTGCTAATGAAAGCCCTGCTGAAGAAACCAAAGAACTTTTCAGACCCTATTAGAAAGTAATCTGTAATCAGATGTATAATTACGCATCAGGGTTCACTTAAGAAGTCCTACCAACCTCTGGCCTTCCTGTCCTTCTCTTCACCCTAAAATCTTTCTTTTTTTTTCCTTTCTCTTTTTTTCTTTTCCTACACAAACTATGCTCTTGGCCCTTTGTGTAGATTTACAAGATCTACTCCTGACCTACTTTTCCATTGTTAGTCCTGCAGCTCTTGTCAAGAAACTTGGCAGAACCAAAAGGCTTAGTAGCAAAGCAGAGAAGTCTTCTAATGAGCTACAGCAGTGAGCAAACCTTCCCTAGTCTCACCCTGCGCTTGTTTCAGTTCCTTTGTTATTCAGGGCAGGAGCAAACTCTCAAAGAAGAAGCCTGATCTCCCTCATGGAGTAAAGACTCCGGAACTAAGCTCTTGAATTTAACACGAATAGCAGTCCAAAGAGGACCCTTGGAACAAGCAAGGACATTTTTAACTTTTAGGGAAGAAATCAAACTCATTTGTCTCATTTGGAGACTTACTGCTTTGAGCAGAAATGTCTGATTTGGGATACCACTCTTAGAAGCTGATAACATGACAAAACCTAGTAATGAATGCAAAGATACAAATACAGTCAAGGACAAGAAAAAAAAAAAGACAATGTGGCTATTTTGGATATCACACTTGTCCAGACGAAGAAAATGTGTAGTTTTGGATTTTCTTCTACTCTACTTTTTGCATCTGGCAGAACTGTTGCTTTTCACTCTTTCAACTCTCAGCTGCTCTCCATCCCTGCAAGATAACCCATACATCAGGTGCACACATGTGCATACAGCTCTCCTGGGGCTCTGACAGGCCTGTACACCAGCACAAAGAAGCACCCCATCAGCCAGCAGGCAGGATTTGCAGCATGATTAATATGTTTTGCCCTTGATGAAAAGGTCCTTTACAAAGCTCCACTGACCTCTACCATTCCTTACTAATAAAGGGAGGAAAAAGAACTAAGAAACTGAACGGAATTTTAACAAGAGAAGTCAGCGCATGCTCTTGTTTTACAGGGTGTTATACTAGACATGGAAACCTTTTGCAACTTAAAAAGCAGCTAGACAGGAACCATAACCAACACTTCTCACACTGGGGAAGCTTCAGCTCCAGATCTGGAGCTTTACTCTATCTCTAGCCTTCACATTTCCCATTACAGCATCAGGGCTCCAGAAGGTGCAACCACTGGCACGATATAAAGAAAAGTTTTGGTCGTCTGGGCAAAGTTGATGTTTCCAGCCTCCCTAGTATTCTTAATAGGTTACAACTGAACTTTCTGTTCAGGAAAGAGAAACCCTTTATTATGAACTATATAGCACAACTTATTTTCTTCAAGCAAACACAGAGTATGTGCAAGTGGCTGAAATTATTGCTGTAAAAGCTAAAGTATATTTTCATCCATAGTATGAGTAGAGTCACTGACACCATGATCAGCACTTGGTACCTAAATTATACTGTTAGATGTCTTGTCCCTTGACACAAAAGGAGCACCTCTCAGTGATGCACAGAATTTTTGGCCAGAAGGGTCTATTATGACAATTTAACTTGGTCTCCTGAACAGTGCTGGCAATGTCCATTCATCCTTTCAAGAATACCAGCAGAGGAACCAATTAATTTTGTTTGTGGCAGAAGCGACTGTTTGCAGAATGCCACCTCTCAACTACTAAGTACTTCAGCAGCGCCCTGCTCTGGGGCCAGGCCCTTCAAGTCCTTCTTTCTCTGGTGCCAAAACCAGCCTTTGGATACAAGTGATGGAACTACAGAGCCACATACAAACCTGTGAACAACAGCTGAAAATCTCTGTAGGTAATTACTGGTTCCCTGTGTGATCCAACATTTTAGTGACAGAAAATCATAGTCGACAGTGTTTTCTCTTAGCTGGCTCTAAGTATCTGCAAACTGTGATTTCCTATTCTAGTAAGAACACATATTCATGGAGCTGTAAAGCTGATAGCATCTTTTATACTGTCTCCTTTTTGTCTGTGTGATTTCAGAGGAGTTTCCAACACACCTCACCACATCTATACAAATATCCTGCCACAAATTATATTGATAATATATTATCCAGCTTGGAGATCAGATAAGAACACAGCACATTGTTTAAAGATCTGCCTTTGTATGTTATACAGCAACTGTGCCAATCTGCAGTACATTACAAAGCAAAGCCTTTGTTTATTAAGAAAAAATAACCTCCTACTGAAGATCTTGTGTACATGGGAAACTATAGGACTAAAATTAGAGCAGTTCAATAATTAAGGCTGGCATTTTTCTTGAACAATATACTTTTTCCTGATCCCATTTTTTTTTTGCACAGGAATTTAAGACAGAGCATTTTACTTCATGTTGGGTCAGTTAAGGGCGTAAACATGGTCACTGAGAGATGCAAGGTTCAACAGTGTTCCTTGTGGTATCAGCATCCATCAGCTGTCTGTGCTTGTTTGCATGCTCAGGGCTGAGCTAATCACCAGATTTGGAACTGGGAAGCAACCCCCTTTCAGATTAGCTCAACAGACACTGCTGGGTTTTGTTTATCTTTCTCTGCAGCATAATGCGGGGTCCAGAAGCATCTGCAAATGTCACCCAGCAAATCTCCTGCTAGTCAGGAGGACTTAGAAGTGCCCTTGATCTCCCCTGTTATCCTCCTGTGACATGATTATTGTGGCATTTTGTCTTCTAACACAGCCTTGGAGTCTGTAGTGAGAAGCCTGGAAATGTACAGCATCCTGGGGTGATATGAGCTACAGAGCACATAACTGCACATCCGCAGCATGCCTCTCTGCATTTGGAGAGACATTGACAGGACAACTTGGGTGGTGCCATTCAGTCCTATGTCTTCAGTCGATCTGTGTGGTTGATCCCTTGTTCTGGAAAGACTGCCATGGAGGGAGCTCTGCAGGGAATTGTGGATGCAATCCTAGATTCACATAACTACCCCATAGCTATTGGCTGTGGGTTCATTTATAGTGTAACAAGTGAAACAGAATATTTCAGGATTCATCTCTATTCATCTCTATATTCAGCCTGCATTTGATCAGACGAGCTCCACCTGCAATAACGGTACCATTTCAGGCTCCATCTCTAACTCTCAGCATCAATGTGCTGGGCTTCACTTTATGCTCTGGTTGTGAAAAATACTCTTAAAATTTAGTGCAAGAAAAATAAAGCAACTTACTGCTCTGTTTGTCTGCCAACCTCACCAAAGATCCAAGTGTAGGTTCAAGATCACCCCACTCAATTGCAGATATTTAACCAAGGCAGCTAAACATGTCTTTGCTCCTGTACAACCAACACACAACAGGAGGCTCCTCAGGGAGGCAGTCTGCTAATGTGAAGATGTGACACTTCTGGAAGAGCCTCTCTTTACCTTCAGCAGAGGGCTAATGTGGCCAGGTTGCCTCCTCTAAGCAGGCCTTAGAGCGGAGATGAACAAACAGGGTAGACATACAGATGAGAAGAGCAGAGAGTGAAATGAAAGCTACTGCAAAGTTGACATCTGTTTTGTGCAGTGTTTTCCACACACAGATTAGAGATGCAGGGGTTTCAGTCTGCTCACCTCTTGCTAAGAATTGCACACAGCCATCCCCTCTCTTGTGGGTTGTCAAGCCAGGCACTCCACACCATTACAGCTCACAGCACCACCTGCTCAGTGCACTTAGCAGAATGAGACTTTTTCCTGTTTAAGATCAGCCTACAGAAGCATAGCTGAGTTTTCAGAAAGTATTTTACCCACTGCCTGCTTGCAATGATACAGACAGCTTTCAACAGAAGTGAGAAGTTATTGGGGGAAAGGAATCTTTCTCTGAGAATTTCCAGTGTTAAGGCTTTCATGAAAGATGTCATTATAAGGAAATGAATTAATGCATTTGTCAGCTTCTGGGAGGTCTCAGACTGGCTTCTATTTTTATCTCCTCTTACCCTTTGAAGGAACTGAGAACTAGTATTTGTGATGCCTGACTGAGGATATTAATGTTTTAAAAAGCTGCTATTCCTTCCAGGGTGGGAAAGAGAATAACCACTTTGGGTTTTTTCACTGGTTTGGCTCTTGAAATGAAATTTTGGTGACTGTATTTCCAGTAAGATGTGTCTGCACAACCATCCAGACCTCTTTCCATCTATTTATCTGGTACTGAGTTTTAACAAATCTGAATGATGTGTGATCAGCTAGTACATGTGCAAAATACACTTACTTTTCTTTTCTTGAAGTATTTTTGCTAGGCTATGCACTACTGTTTAGTCTGAACTTACAGATAGCCCAGAGAACACAGGTTCATGTAAAATCATGAAATGTGTTTACTGAAGCTAAAAGGCTGAGTGGAGAAAAAAAAAAAAAGGGAATTAAAAGGATGCTTTCAGAACAGAAAAATCTCACGGGTAACTGTTATATTGGTACCAAACCTTCTGAGTGTAATGATCTGCCTGCCTGGAGCAGAAACGTTTTTATTTATAGTCAGCACAGTGAGAAATCATTAGTCCAGTTACCAGTACATCCATGCCTTGAACAAGTGTCTGCAAATATAAGAAGGCTTTTTGAAAAACCTTCACCCACTACTGCAAGACTGGATGAGACTTATCTAAAAGACTGTTGATGTTGCATTTGATGAAGCAGATGGGTCACTGCTGAGCACACACTATTTATTACCTTGCCAGAGGCTGGGTCTATTGTCAGAGCAACACTTTTGGCCTCCGTTGGCCCGAACAGCAAACGAGCAGTGTGGAAATTGAGACTGGAGATCCCATCAAAAGGACATGGCAAAGAGCTCACTTCATAAGGTTACACTCTATGGAGCAAAGATTTCATATATATTCTCATTCACTGCATTTCAAATTTCACTCTTCACAACATGAAACCATAACCAGTCAAGTCATACGTTCACTGTCTCAGGACTGAGCATGGAGAAGAGGACAAGCCACTGCACCTCTCAGTGACCTAGCACAGAAACAGAACAGGCCTGCATTTTTCAGAACTTTCTTCTTGATTATTTCCCCTGCAAAATGAAAACAAGCAATTTAAAGGCAAATTTAAATTAGCATATTAAGGACAGTTTATTATTTATGAGATGGAAATCAGGATCTTGGATGACTGAACTCATTAAAGACTCTTTGGAACAGGTCCCATGTATTTCTTCCATGGTACCCGCACAACAAATAATTCACACAGTAATTAATGCCATGTCTTCCCAAACAATACAAGCTTCCGACAGGAACTGTGCAAATAGGAAATGCAAGAAACTGCACTAAAATAGCAATAAGCTTAAAATACATACCAGCAAACCCAGGAAGTTTTGTGTTAGGGCAATAGAGATGCTTTAGCTGAACTTACTGGGCCAAAGACATCCCTGAATTAGCTCACAAAAGGTCAATGGAGCTCGCAAGGATGGAATTTGGCCAGCCAGGCCTCTGCACTGGCACAGCTTTTGTCTGAGCTTGCATCAGGGGCTTACAACAGACAGCACTCTGTTGTCCTGCCACACAGACTACACAGCATAGCACAAGAGAAACAAGTCTATTTTCCTCCCTAGCTGTTTGCACTGCAGTGAATGAATACTTTTGTGACTAGCTGTAAAAAGTCCCTACAGGCATAGCTACACTCCGCAACAGAGCGCAGCACTGGGATCCCCATCCCGGGCCAGCTGAGGAAGCGGCAGCAGCGCAGCTGTGTCAGCACAGTGCCGTGCCCGGACCAGCCCTCTCAGGAGCGCGGAAGGTGATGAGCTCAGGCAGGCTGCCACATTTTCAGCGCCTAAGAGCCCTGCATGGCAACACAGGGAGCCTCGCCGATGCACCGGCCTCTCAGTGGCTCCCCTTGTGCTGCAGTGCCACTTCGGAAACGCGGGAAAGAGCTGGGCGGGTCCTGCAATAAGGAATTGCTTGCTTCCAGCTGCTCTTTGCTGCCGGTGGAGGGCTGGCGGCCTCACCACTGCGCTGTGGTGCTGCATTTCAGGGGCAAGCAAAACAAACCAGATGATAGCCACTTGCCATCACTTCCCAGGTAAAGGGGCCTGCGGGGGGTGGGCAGGGATGCTGTGTTCTCAGCAAATCAGGTATTTGTTCCCTTCCAGGGGGTACTTAATCACTCAGCACCTCTGTGAAACACTGGTCATGTCTTCTAAGAGGAATTCAAGCACAGAGAAACTAAATCTTCCCAAGGAAATCTATGTCAAAAGAGAAAATTGAAGCTAGATCTACAGATTCTCACATTTATCATCCTAAAATACAATTTATTCTTTCTTTCTAACCAATAAAGCCATGTTATGGGCCATGATTTTTCCCTGTCCATACATTTAAGTTTCACATCACAGCCATGACCACAGTGAGAAAGAGTCAGCAAGTTACCGACATTAGCAGGACACCAGTGGGAAGTACTCCACACTTTCTGCCTGACAAAGCAAGAGTAAGGACAGAAGCTAGAAAGGATGAAGCATGATGGAGGGACATCACTGTTGAGATCCCTGGAACAAGTTTGCCAAGAAAAGGACCTCACCTTTTGACTGGAAATCCCAGTCAGGCAAGCCAGGGACAAACATTCACGAGAGAGCTATCTCTCTCACAATCCACCTTACTGAACCATGGGATTTCCATCATGTCTCCTTGGAAAACAAGAAGGGACATGAAAAATACAGGACTAATTGGTTCCTCTTTCTGCAACCTCAACAAGCAGCTTCATAAATTCAATTCACTAAGTGGGATGGGATTTCCCTGCCCTCCTTCCTACCAGGCACAGGCACCTGGACATAACTCAGCCTCATGTACATCCAGTGAGGAGGATCTGGTTCAGCTCTGCACAGCAACATCCCTATCTCTTTTTACTTTGCTCTCTCTAAAGGAGAGCTCTCAAAAAAGTCAAATTGGTTTTAAGTTGTTTTTAAAGGGAAAAAGGGAAACAGCAGAAGTTGAAAATGTGCAGCAAACAAAACAGCTGTACTGTGAAAAAAAGCTCTGAAAAAACATAATTTACAATGGTAATTATGACAGATAAACAATGAGTGTCATCAGTGTGATGGTACAAAGCACACAATAATGTTTCCTACTCAAATATTTGCAGACATCTCCGATTTTTTATTTTAATGAAATCTCATCTAACTATTAAATTGACTTTAAGAACCATCCTGAGGCTCACAAGAGCTTTCACTGTCAGAAGCTCTGTCAGATATTTGAACTGCAATTTGCCCCCAATGGTTCCCAGCTTGTGCCAGAGAAATGCTGTAAACATATCCTCTTAGGAGATGACGAGTCTGAAAAATCACTGCCTGCAAAGACAATGTCTCTGAGAGAAGTTGAGGACCTCTCTGGCTGTACAGTTGCCACAGGAATTGTAAGGATCCCCACACCCTAACAAAAACTTTTGCTGCAGGTTTTCTGTGCTTCTCAAACACATCCAGGCAACTGCTCTGTTGTGTGATTAAGCTGTTCTCTTTGGCTGGCTAAGCACCTGGAATCCTCTCCTCATTCACTACATATGTGCATGACAAGTATGGGCTGCAACCATGAAGCCAAAGTAAATAAATCAAATCCTTCTGAGGACTTTTGAGAGCTTCACAGCTATTGGATGGGAAGTAACACAGTTTAAACAATGATACATTAATTAATTATAAATGACAGCATGTGAAGCCATGGAATTTCTGTTAATACCAAATGACTTTATGATGGTTTATATAAAATGAGAAACTGATAGAAAAGCCTCCATGTGCTAATAACACCCAGATATTTAAGGAAATTGGCTTTAAATGTTGCTGGGCATTATACAAAGGATATTCAATGAGCTGAATCCTAAGGTTGACCCCTCACTATTGTTTTGTTTTAAGCAAAAATGTCTATTTGCTTTAATAAGAACCTTTTTAAAATAAAGGAAATCACCTCAGATGCAACCCTTATGGACATGTGTCACTGTCATGTTCAATATAGTTGTCTGAGCTCCTGTATTTGTGACATCCTGCTTCCTGTTGGCTCTCACAGTATATGCCAGATTTTTCCATGTTTCCCTTAGGTGTCTACTTGGACTGAGTTTCATTGCATGTAAGAAAGACGATGATGACTGCTCAGTACAGAAGGAGAAGCTGTGTTTTGCCACAGTCCCATTAATCCCTGAAGAAATCTGGAATCAGAAGACAACCTGGCACGGGTTGTATTTCTCAGCTGGCTGTGAAAGCCACATGCATCTCAAAGGCCAATCATTTCCCCCACCAATCCTGTGTGCCACCCCTGCTGACTTGGCAGAAGTACTCTGCCATAAGCCCCAGCTCTCACCACTCTGAAAAAGTAAAATACTAAGGACAACAATGAAATCATTAAAAAAGACAGGAAACAGATGGATGTTTGCCAAATGGAGAAGGGCCACATGACTAGGCAAAGAATGTTTATTTTAGCACTCCCAAAGTCTGCTAAAGATAGTAGAGAGTGAAAATAAACGTGAGAGCTATCACACTGAAGTAAGAGGAGTTCACAAGCATCTTTAGGGTAGCAACAAGGGAGGAATTTTGGAGCTGTATGTCTGAGTAGGTTCTGTACCAGCTGCTCTGACCACCCAAACAATGGGGCACTTTGTGGACAGGAGGGTACACACCGAGAAGCGGGGCAAAAGCACAGTATCCTTCATTTTGATGGATAACAAAATGCCTATGCCAATAATACTATTGCAACTGTTCCTAGACTGCTCCATACATCACTAGATATGGGTCAGCACAAAATTAAGGATCATGAAGTAGAATCTGGACACAGGAAACAGCAAAGTTCCCTGTAAGACACTGCACAATGTACTGAAACATATGCAAACAGCAATTTCTGAACAGATTTAGCTTTCTTAATTTGACCTTATTCCTTTTCAAAACTGTTTCTAGATTCTTCAAGAGAGAAACCTAAATATATTGCAAAAACTTCAAATGCTTTGCTCATGTATTTTACAAATTTTCATTTTTTTCTGAACTTAAGAAGAGAGTTATCGAAGGCTGCCAAGCTAATTCCTGAATTTGTTCATGTCTATTGCCCTTTCACAAGTGGCTGACTCAACAGACAACTGAGAAAAGACTAAATAAGTTTTCTCTGGGTGGCATTTTAAGCTGGAGTATTTTAAGAACTGCTATTATGTTGCAGCTGAATATTCCAGCAGACTGTCTGACTCCTTTCTGAATCAGAGTGCCACTACACTAAATATTTGCACAAATTCCAAGCATCGCCCTGTACATTCTGCACAGAGAAGAGCAATTTTATATCCAGGTAAGCAGTGGCTCTTTACACTAGCATTTGATCTCTAAAAAATGCAATTTTTAGAACAACACCAGAATAGACAGATTTAATTGTGAATCTAGCAAAATCCATGCTTTCTCAAGATTTTTTTTTTAAGTGTCATATGTCTCAATCCATAAACAGACATACAACTGTATAGATAGATCTCTTTGTGTAGAGAGATCGATAAATCTGAAATTGTACAGGAATTAAGGGCAAAAAAAGACATTTCAAAGCCTTCAAAAGATAGATTTGAACCAAAGTTGCTGAGTTGCTGCTAATGATACCAATTGTCCGGGTTGGAATTTTTTGAGACAGAAAGTTGGTACTTCAAACATACAAACAAGGTCAGTGAAAGACTTCACTGAATCAGCAAAAATTCCTCAGTCTTCCAGTCTTTTAGAAAAAAACCCCAGAAGATTTAAAATCTATTTGTAAGAAAGGAGGACTGAGAAGAAGCAGAGCTATTTTAAAAAGATTATTAAATATAACTAATGTAGATCTGAATATGTGCCTGTGGTATTTGGGGTGGTAACAGGTCATGAAACTTGGCTCCATAACCCTACTTCCACAGCATGACTGTTTTCTAAATCACCCTTCGGTGATATGCAATCTAAAGAAGTCTTATCACAACTCTTATCCTTTAAATGGTGGTTAGTAGAAACTAAGACTGCTGGAAAGAAAACCACCTTTTTTTTTCCTAACTGGCAACTCAAAACAAAAATGTTGTTTTCTGTTTATTTTGAAGAGAAATATACTCTCATGACCAGAGGACTGACTTAAAAACACACCAACTGGAACAAACTTAAAATTCCTTACTCCTTTCTATTTAAATAATTGTTTTGTCACTAGCTTGCTGACTGATCTTTCACAGCTTATTAACATCTATAGTTTACACAAGTATTCAGTACTTTTTATTCATATTGTCTGTGCAGAAGAGAATACAGGAATCATCTGACTTTCAGGGCCATGAAACTGAAAACTTCAGAGTGCAAAGGCTCAGCATCTTAAAACAAGAATATGGTTCCTCCATAATTCACCCTCTAACTCCAGCTGCAGTTACCACACAGAAAGATGCATCTTCCTCTACAAAGATTGGAAGTTTCAAATATAAGAGAATAGAAATCATGGACTAAACCTCATAGTCACAGTAATGTCCGTCTATAAAATAGGCAAGATGCCGATCCATTGTCTTTCTGGGCAACCTTTGACCACTGTGAAATCTCTGTCAATTTCAGTGTAAGTCTTTCTTCTGCCATTTCTCCTTTATGGAGAATGTCTACTAAACTGTCAGGCCCTCCTGATGTGGCAACTGGTTGGAGGAAAAGGAAACACAAGGAAAGCAGGTGACAGATGGCAGGACATGAATGCAGTAGTGAAATGGACTGGCCTTTTGTCTTGTTTGCTGCAATGCCAGTACAATGCCACACGTGAACACTGGCAGCCTTGATGGCAGAGGACTTGCAGCTCTCAGACTCATATGCTTAAGCACTATTAAGAATAGTGGCAGTGGAGGAACTGAGAACTCATTTATGTAATTCTTAAGTCCTGATCACAACACAGAAGTCAGACTTCTTAACTCTCTTCTCAGATGCAACAGCTAATGAAAGGTGTCCTTTAAATAATAATCAAGGGACCTGACCAACAGTGAAGAGTTGGATTCTTTGACCACCTCCTGTTGGTTTCTACTTTTCTAAAAAATTGTCAATTGATAGCTGAAGGAAAGTGGAAAAAAGGAGGAAATAACCAGAAAGAGAGAGGGGACTGGTCTTTCTTTCAGTTACTTTCCTGCTGGTAACTGGTGAGGGGTGTACTGTAATTTTAACCCAACACCCTCAGTTTAGGACACATTGTTTTAGAGTCAACTTACTAATTGAAGAAAACAACAAACACAATTTTCTTTCTATCTCAACAAGTGTTTGTTGTGCCTGTGGCAAGGAGACTGGTGTAAGGGAAGGACAGCCAGAGAGGGAAGGACACTCTCTTTGCCAGGCAGGAGACTGAGAAGTCAAATTCTTCACAGGTGTGTTCACTTCAACTTCCACTTTACAGGCAGACAGGAGAGAAAATATGAGTTTATCAATGCCTATCCAAGATAGTGTGGAGAGACTTTTCAGCATACAGCCCTTGACACAGACCCCCATATTTCTCTTGGAGCGGGAACAGGCTGTAACTATCAATAGGACAAGAGGACATAGTCTTAAGCTGCACCAACGGAGGTTTAGACAGACATTATGAAGAATTCCTTCACATAGAGGGTGATTAGATATTGGGATGGGCTGCCCAGGGAGGTGATGGAATCACCGTCCCTGGAGGTGTTTAAGGCAAGACTTGACATGGCACTCAGTGCCACAGTCTGGTTGACACAGTGGTGGTCGGTCAAAAATTGGACTTAATGATCTCAGCGGTCTTTTCCAACCCAATTGATTCGGTGATTCTGTGAAGGTGCATACAGTTTAAGGTCCCTCAATGCCTACACAAACACCACTCCTGCTGCCTGAGCACAGGGCCCATCTCACTCCCACTCCTGTCTCTTGAGAACTACAGTGTGGAACACACGACCACACAGTGGTGGTCGGTCAAAAATTGGACTTAATGATCTCAGCGGTCTTTTCCAACCCAATTGATTCGGTGATTCTGTGAAGGTGCATACAGTTTAAGGTCCCTCAATGCCTACACAAACACCACTCCTGCTGCCTGAGCACAGGGCCCATCTCACTCCCACTCCTGTCTCTTGAGAACTACAGTGTGGAACACACGACCACGGTACTCAGAGCCGAGGGCAGGGACACGACGGCTGCTGCCACGACACACCGGGCACTTGTGAGCAGACACCAGGGAGCACCGGTTTTCACGGGCTACGACCCAGCCGCCAGGGCAGGCGGCAACACGGTTGCTGGAGGCACACCGGAGCTGCTAGCGG
>NW_008236217.1:1957603-1960743 GCF_000691975.1 Corvus brachyrhynchos | reverse complement strand
GACACACTGTGCCAGCCAGACAGGGCTGTTCTGCTCATCAAAGCTGACTCCAGCACAATGGAAGGCATGGAATTTCGGCCAGGGATCCCTGCCATCCCAGAGACCTGTCAAGGCTCTCTGACTGGTCATGGGATTTGCCTTGCAGCTGGCACACCCCGTGATCTCTTGATCTGGGATCTCTCCGTCAGCTGTAACCTGGTGTGGGGCCATGGAGGAGGAGAAGGAGAAGGAGGAAGAAGAGGAGGAGGGTGAGGAGCTGGAAGGCAACGTCTTTTGCCCTCCGCTGCTCTATTACAGCCGTGAGCCGGCTGAGCCCCAGCGGCCGCCAGCAGCAATGGAGCAATGGGAGTATGTCGAGCCCCAGAGACTGCAGGAACGGGACAAGGGCCACAGCCCACCACGTCCCAGTGCTGGGCCCTCGCTGCTGCACCCCGCCAGCCCTCGACAGCCCCACAACGCCCTGGTGCAGCTGCCGCTACTCAGTGCCTTGCTGGCGGAGCTGTCGGTGCTCACCCGCAGCGCTGAGCCTGCTGCTGCTGCTGTCCACCCCCATCTTGCCTGGCTCTACCAGGCCCCGGGGAGTGGGGACATGGCCTCACGGTCCCCCAGTTGCTCTGCTGCCGTCAGGCCTGCAGAGACACCTGTGGGGCCTGGCAGGAGCAGTGAAGCCACAACCCCTCAAGTCATACAAGGCTGTCAGGAGGCCAGCGCACCAGGGTCTTGTGGGGTTGGGAGACGACCCAAGAAAGCTGTGCCCCAGGGACAGCCAGCCTCCGAAAGGAACTGCAAAGCTAAGGAGAACAGACCTCCCAGAAAGAAACTGTTGTATGGGCTGACAAATACACTGAGGCTACGGCTGCAGCAGACCAACCCTGATAAGCTGATAATTCATGAAAGGAGAGAGCAATACAGGAAAAAGCAAATAGAGATGCTGAAGGAGAGAAGCCCCTTACCCAAGAGAAAGCTGGTCAGAAACACTGAAGAACAGCATGTGTCTTGCAGGCATTGTAGCATGGGAGGCAGTTCAAAGAAGAATAATCAGTTGGATAAAATTGTTCAGACTTCATTGGAAAACAGTGCTCTCTCAAAGACCATTTCTGTGACAGGAGATGTCTCCCCTGGCTTGCAGAAACAGGCTATCTCAAGTCTATCCAGGAACAATTCAATTGCAAGCAAGGAATGTCCATACAAAGTAACTGCAGCCCCCTTACTGGAGGAAACTCTGTTAAAATCTGCTCTTGAGGAAAAGTATTCAAAAGCTCAACTCCCAGCAGCGTTCCCATCAGATGCTAATGCAAAAGGAAGTAACGACGATGGAATACACTTAATCCATCATAAAACCATGCAGCACGATGATGTGTCTGTTGTAAGCGGTCATAAACTAAGCCCCAGCAGGAGTGTTGAAAACAACTCTGAATTCATATACTCAGATGACTTTGTTGCTAGTCTAGAGAACACAGTTTATTCAGAAAATTTCACCAATGATGAGTGTACAGGCAGAGACTCGAAAGTTCTTGACAGCAGTCCTGAACCTCTGTGGCTTGAAAGCCCAAAGCGAGATAGGTCAGATACAGAGCCAAAATCCAGCAGGTCCAGAATTTCAAAGACAAGTCAAAGAGCTCAAAGTACTTCAGATCTTGGGCCAGTTCCTTCAGCTTCATCTCCAATCCAGTCTTTGAGGAGAAACTGCGACTTTAAAACCAGCAAGGGAACTAGTGCTGAATCTGCTGATTCACTTAACCTTGCCGAGATGGAGGCATCATTATTAGATGAAGAGCAGAAAGCCCAACAGATAAGTAAGGAAGAGAACAGGCATGATCAACATATTAAAGAAATATCTACACTGAGAAGCAAACAGGTTAAATCTGATACTGATCTGGTTATAGGAAAGGGGCAGATCTCTGCAGGACAAAAGCAGTCAGTGACTCAAGTTAGCTCTTACTTGCCATCTGACATGTCTGATCTTGAACTTAGTGTCCTGGAAAACAGTATGTCAGACAAAGAAGATGATTTTCTGGAAAAACTACATGGTCCTAATCAGTACAAAGACATCAGTGAACTTGTAATAAACAAGCTCCCAGGATACACAATGTAATTATAAGTTTTTACTGTCTGGATTAAGATAAAATATTTAAACTTTGTTAATCCTGTTACATTTAGCTGCACTATATGCTAGTTGATTTAAGATTTTATCATGCACATTTATTACATCAATGAATTTAGTTATGAGATTTTTTTTAAATAAACTACTACTTGAATCTCTAACACTTGGTGTCTACAGCGTGATTTCAGTGTCAGTATCTTAACCCAAAAGTAATCCAAACAGCACATGAAACATAACTTACTGTCAAAGCAGAAATGAAGACGGAAGCAGCAAAAACAGTCAGCATCCACAAAAGTTGTCCAGGGTAGAAGTAATAACATGCTACCAAAGCAGCCAAGTACAAAATTCATTGCTAACCGAACATAAGGTTTTATTTCTCCTGAAAATTTCCAAGTTTCCTTTTCATTACAAATAGTTACTTAAAACATACAGTCACAGCGAGCAGCAACACAGAATTTTATCAGCCAGTCTGTATAATGATGTGTTTGTTTGCCTGTTCCCTCACTAAATACAGTGACCAGAACTAGATAAGCCCTTCTAGAGTTCCTTAGGTTGAAGTTCCTCATTTAAGTCAGATTTTCACAATTTTTTATAGAATAGCATAAGAATTATTGGTCAGTAAGAGTAAATTTATATAATCTGGGAAAGCTTTAAGAAGTGGATGGAATTTACTTGACCTTGAAGACTAAGGGGTGCAAGGAGTAGGGGAAGAGCCCAGTAAATCTTCAACGCTTCACAACTCCCTGATTGCATTCTCTGACTCTGGGGAAAGAGGTGGGGTCAGCACCCACAGTCCAGAAACTTGGAATAAACGAGCATATTATGTCATGATGTAAAGGTACAAGGTAATGAGAAATTTGCCATGTCTCCTTTGCCATTAAGATAACTGAACTGATGTTTGCTTTTTATGGCTTCCAGTTTGATCACTGAACTTAATGTCCTCTGTTTAACTACGGAGGTTTTTCTAGAGTCCATATCCCTATGAGAAATTTTAGAAATGTTTTTTTGACTTGAATTCCTGCCTTAGTTTTTAGTC
>NW_008236217.1:1946293-1957560 GCF_000691975.1 Corvus brachyrhynchos | reverse complement strand
CCACCCCTTTCTCTTCTCTTTGAGTAGTTCATCTCCTGTGTCAGCTTTACATTCCTAACTATGAATTAGGACAGTTACCCTCAGGGTTAAATGATAAGTTTATTGACTCCCCTTTTCTTTATAATTTACAATCGGACTTTTTTCCACAACTTTTTACTTTCTCACTGTAATTTTCCATGTACTTTACTGCAAGAGCTGGTGTTTACACTCTAGCATCTTGGAGGGATTTTTTCCTTTCCCTCCTACTATGTGTTTATTTTGTAGGAATGACAGTACCTCTCCTATTTAAAGTATGAACATCTGTGAGGATTATTGGAGTATCTAGTGTTGACGTCTGAGAACACCACTACTAATATTTTTAATCTAAAGGTAAGCAGCTGAAATTACCTATATACCAAAGGAATCTCTAGCCAGAGCAATTCCTAAATGTTATTTAGGGTGTCTTTCATCAGCTACAATTTTAGACCAAAATATTTTTTTTCCTTTTTCCTCTAATACCATGGACTTCTTTGATACAGATGGATTCAGACTGTCATTTATACATGGCAGTAATTATGATTTTATTGATGGAATAATGTCTTGCACTTCTCATGAGCAAAACTATCATTAAAATACAATGCTGACCAATGAGTTGCTAATGCTACAAGTCTACAATTTGAAGAACATTACTTAAGAAAATTTTAATTTAAAAATAGAAGTTTATTTTCAACCCTAAATGGGTTGAAACATAGGGCAAATTTCCAGTCTTTTTTCTATCCCCTATTCCATCTCCACTTTTCAATTTCCAGAAGCAAGTAAGGTAGGAGCAATATTTCTTTTATTTAAATAATGAAACTAATCTCTTTTCAGTTAATTTTATTTGAAATAACATTTCTATTGTTTACTATGTAATAGCATTTATAATTTTATCAGGAGAACAATGAAAATGACAGAAAACGCATACTAGGAAGACAATAGGAGACATTACACAAGAACAAAACTGCAGCATCACGCTTGCATGGTTTAGTTTGGTTTTTTCTTTTCAAATACAGACTCCAGGTAGTTATTGCATGGAGAGGTTAGCAGATAGTTTCTACCCTCAGGGATAATAATCTTTTCAGATATTACTATCTTCTTGTGAGAGTAAATGAATTTTTACTTAACATTCAAACAGCAACTCTCAGTCAACAAAAATGGGAAATAACTTTATTATTATAAACTCATAAACCAATATATTGACAAGAAATAGCTGCTAATGACAAGAGGACTCTATGTCAACCCAACAGAACAAAACAGATATTTACTACCAATATAAAATATTTTTTAAATGGCAGCAACAAACTCCCTTTTGTACAATTCCTGTAATATTCTACACCTACAGATACTAGCTAGCCAATTTTGTTATTATAACTTGCATCCTGTACCCCTGTTATCAAGTAGTTAACATCAGAGGTTTAATAAGAGATTTCTCTTATGGAGGTATGATACCATTCTTTCATAAAGACATTGTTTCTAAATTTTAAGGACTGAATTGCATGGATGATGTTTGTGCAGGGGATAGGACAATATGCTGGGAGAAGCAAATAATAGTAGCATATACACTGCAATTCTATACCCATTTCTATGTAACTGTCCCAGCAGTAGCATAAATACTTAAGAATACATGGTCTCATTGACTCATTACATCTAAAAATTTCCTTGCTCCACACTATTAAACAGGAAACTATAGTCACTTCAAGTTTTATATTGTTCTAAACTTTAAACTTTACTACAGCAAAATTAAAAGGTGAGAAGTAATTACTTATTATAGATCCTCACTAAACAAAGCATCTAACTTCTTACTTAGACTTGTTATTTTTGTAACATTGCTTTAAATCTGTATGATATTTTAGAAATAAGTTAGATGGGTGTTCAAAAACAGTTTCATTGCTTAAATTAAGGGTGGTTAAATCTGCCCAAATAAAATTGAACTTAATGTTTTACAACAAGACCCAAAACATGAAATAAATTCTTAGAGCTACACATTAATTCAGATTTTGTGTTGCTATAATGCTTTTTAAACAGTTATTTCAGCATACTATTTATTAAAGTACTATGTAACTGATGATGGAAT
Organism: Corvus brachyrhynchos; assembly: GCF_000691975.1. NCBI lineage: Eukaryota > Metazoa > Chordata > Aves > Passeriformes > Corvidae > Corvus > Corvus brachyrhynchos. The sequence goes on along the minus strand of NW_008236217.1, from coordinate 1,955,468 downwards.
GGGAAGAGCAGGATACCAAATATTGATCGTTTCTGGCACTTTTCCCCTTCTATTGTCATATTTTCCTGCTGCTAAGTACTTCCTACAAGTCTTATTACTTGGTGGCTAAGAACAGTGCTAAGAAGTCCCAGCCAGGTAGGTTTCCTCCACTTCATTTTTTTTTTTAATCCTCAGCTCTCAGCACTCTTGATTAGAAGACACAGTTTCTTCTCTGTTTGTGATTTCTCTAATGATAGATCCTACCACCTATTTTACTACTTGTAATCCCTTCATCATTTTGGAAATTCTTTCCCTCAGTTTTCTGAAATTCCATCCAGCCTTGGTAACTGTGTGATTGAACTTTTGACCCATTCTTGCTACTTTCCATTTTCTAGGTCCCAGTATTTTATCATGCCTGGTATTGTAATAATTTTGTTTCTCTTTGTGTAAGCGGTGCTCAGAGTTAAATGCTAGTCATCATTTAGAAATCTTTGGAACTTTGCTTTGCTTTTATCAGCATTTGTCACCAGCATCTACTACTTGCTCATCTTTGTCTAAAAAGAAGTCAAATAATTGAATCCTATATTTACACCCTTAAAAGGTGACTTAACCTAACCCTAACCCTTTTTGTTGACTTCTACGTGCAGTACCTTCACCAGCTGCTGGGTAACACCACTCATTCAGAGCTGTAGAACGACTGTCCAGGACTGTGAACATTTGCCTGTAGTTATCATTTGCTGTGGCAGACATCAGGCTTCTCTACCTCTAGCAAACCCTGCCTTTAATCCTTTTCTAAAGTTTTGATTTCCAAATTACCTTTCTTCTAAGATGACTGAGGCCATCTCTGTGAGAACAGATGTTGGCTTTAATTTAACATGCATTTAGAGCTAATGGCAATCGCATCTGCTATAACTAATGTTTGCTACCAGATAGCTGCTTGCATTTTCCATCCTCTCTTTCAGTCAGTATACTGCTCAATTCTAATTTCAGTTTTGTTCACGTTGAGGTTCTTCCCTCATGTTTAATCCCTTGTATGCGTGCAGTTCTGTTATGTTGAAGTCACCCAGACAAGCTGCAACTTCACTGTCTTTTTCTTGTTTGGCATTGACATTCACCTGCATTAAACTCTTTTTGCTTTGGTTTGGCTTTTATGATTTCACTTGTCTGAATTTTATATGACAACTGTAATGCAAACCTCCCCTGACTTTACAGAATTGCTTGCATATTCCCAGAAGTGTAGTCAGTGTTCTCTATTGTTTTCTAGAGGATAAATTTGAGTGTCTCATGCTGGAGAAAACAGTATTAATCTTCAATTCTGCAGAGACCTCTGCAAATGATTCATTTACCAATTGTTTAAAATAGCATGGCTTAGTAGAGGAAGTGATTAAATAACATCTGAAATACATATTACTCCTAACTAAATGAACATTTAAAAGTTGATTCAGGTACAGATAATAAAAAAACCCAAAGCCAAACAAACCCACCTTCCCTCCTTAAACAACAAAAAAACCTCCATAAAACTAAAATGCTAAGTAAAACAATTTCAGATGTCTATTACTATTTTTATTCTAATCATAGAGATTTTACAAACATTTTGGGTATTAGCCTAAAAGTTTCCTTCATGCCTTCATATTCTCTATGTATCTATTAACAGAAGGTAGCAGGTTTTTAAAAGGAAGTAAAGGTATTTAAATTGTCAAATCCCCTGAAATTCCATGAGAATTAGTCACCTCAAAAATGGCTGTGGAGTGGAAACCCATGTAGAGGACTCTAACCATATTATCGCTTGGAACGCAAAAATGTTTTTGAAAGAAGGTAAGTCATGTTTCAACAAATATTTTCAGAGGCATTTTGAAAGTTAATAGTATCATGATTGAAAGAAACTCCCTTGGTGTCAAGGATATTCCAGCTCTTTTTCTCTTGTAGTTAACTGTTGTCAGAGTCAGTATTTTTCCTGTCCCTTATGCGTATGTACTGAGTACATAACCTTTGACTCCTCCCTGAATTTCAATGCCAACAGGATATCCAGAACCTCATTTCAGAGACATCTCCCCCTGCCCGCCCCATTATGGCTTTCATCTTGATGCCTTGCCTGTTCCAGTTTCTCAGCACATATTTCATGCCATCTTTAGAATTCATCTTGCCCTACTTATCATTCAGAAAAACTCCTAACACTTCTCAGACACTTTCACTGATTTGTTCTTATCTTTGATATCAAACTAAAGTTCTGACCATTGTCTGCTGGGCTCTGCATGGTTTATCCCCTTCCACCTTCTGTGAACTTTGGTTTCCTTCTCTGCACCCATTTCTATGTAACTCTACCTTCATCCATTAAAAAAAAAATTAAAAAATATGGAAATTGCTGTACATCTGTTTTTCCTTCTTTCATATCACCCCTGATCTTCCTGCCTTGTGGGTACCTGTATTGCCTAGAGTTCTTGTCCACAGGAACATGCCAGACATAAAATTTTAGATAGAAACCATCAGATCATGTCTGATCTTCTCTACATTGCAGTCCTTAACATTTCATATGCTTACTCCTGACAGCTGGTGTCAACACTGGAATAAGACTAAGGTAATGATCAAAATTTAATGGCATGTGTAGTGAAGGAAACTCTTTAGGATGTATTGTCAAACCTTGCTAACATCAAACACAGTATGAGGAAAGCTCTGATGTACCATGGGATGCAGTTTTAATTTTCTTATCCATAACTCTAACAAGATTCAGCAATAGAATTACAGTGCGTATGAAAAGCTGTTTGTTAACAGCCTTTTGATTGTTGCAGGTCTTTAATCTCCTGCTGCTTCTGCAGCCCTCCAAACATTGTGTGGCTTTATTTGTAAAGGGGAATAGATGCTTAGGGTTTCTTCAAAACAACCTTCATCAGGGTTCAGGATCCTTCAATAAAAAGACAAGAACTCGAATTCAAGGTACTTCAGTACGTTTCCTACATACCCATTTTTAATAACAAAATATTGGAGCACATACACCATTATCAAAACCTTTTATCAACAGGAGATTTAGCTCATTTTCAATCAGAGCAGCAGATTTACTAATACGATGCTTCCTTTGTATTCATCACTGTTACAACACCACTTTTTAATTACATTCTTTTTTCAAATTTTTAGCTACTGATTAAATTCTGTAAATTACACACATGCCATGTGAATTTAGTATGCCTTGATACAGCCAGTGCTTGGGAAGCACTTATTGCAACAAAGTCCTAACTGAAATTTGCTTTTTGTTTTTCTGAAACCTTTTAGCAGCACAGTAGTTAGTCAGCCAAAGAAGCATCCCTTGTCAGCTACTGGCATCGCATTTTTATGTCCAGAACAGTGAGTCATGGCCAAACTTAGAGAAGTGTGTCAAGTTGGGGGCTAAGTTCCAGATGTTACTCTGAAACTTTATTTGCTTCTTTTGTAGTCTTAAAATGGAACTGAAATTTTGTTTCCCCAGCCTCTATGAGATTTCTAACAAACAAATGGAAAGACAAAACTAATTTTCTAGGAAGTGTCCCTATCTTCTTAAACACATACCAAACCTAGACACAGGAAAGGTATTCAAGGAATGTTTACAGAAACCATTTGAGAAATATTTCCAAGCACTTTCCCATTCCACTTAACATCCCAAATAATTTGAGAACAGCGTCCTTCACTGTACTTATTATTTCTACTTCTGATCTCAACAGGAAGAACTGTGAAGATGCACATTTTGTTTTGGTTTGAGTTTAGCAATAGTGTAGATCCCAGCAGTCCTGCTTTTACTGGAGCCATTTCACACAGGCCTGCCAACAGTTCCTCAACTGGAGTAAATACCAAAGTTATGGATCAGATGTACAGCAGAAAGCAGAGTAAAGCTTTACTGATGCAATAGTAACAAGAGTTTGATCCCTGCACTCCTGGTCAAAGAAAGTATGTGTTTCTGGAACAGCTCCATAGGCCTTGCATTTTGACTCATTGGACATTAAAATGAAGACAGACAATAAAAGGAAGGAGGGAGTAAGTTTTAGGGATGAGTCCCTCTTGGATGGAACCTAGTTTCATTTGCTTCTCCCCTGGCTAACTTAAGCATCTCAACTGGTCTCTCAATTACCTTCCTGATTGTACAAGGAAGAATTTGTCTTTTAAGACAATCTGAATAAAAATTGCTAATATATCAGAAATGACATTTTGACTATTCCTGCACAACACACCACAATTTGCTGATCTTTTCTTTCTTTTCAGTTTGAGATTTGTTCTGGATAAAAACAAGCAGTACACACAGAAACACACATATCACCACACATCCTTTGATACCCCAATTAAAGACAACAAAATAAAGCAAAAACAACCAAAGAAGCAAAGAGGAAAGCCCTGCCACTCAAAGTTTAGAAATTGCTGGAAAGTCACCAGTGGTGACTGGGATTCCTTGTTCTTTTTTCATTATTTTCCTGACAGCATTAGGGAACATCAGCAAGAGTTTCAGGTACATCTAGAAGTTAAGTGCAAAACTGTGTCTTGAAGCGAATGCATCAGCTAGGAAACCTCCTGTCCCCACTCAAGGGAGTGGTAAGGAAATCCATCAATCACCACATCATCTATTATTACACTCCGTTTTCCAAAAGCTGTCTTTGTGATTGTCCTCAGTTCCTATGTCTAAGAGGGCAGCTGGTTCTGTCAGTATCATGCTTGTTACTCCTGAAGAGACCTAAATAATTGTGTCCATTTCTGCATGACAGCTCCCTCTTGCCATTTACTCAGAGGCACTTCAAATTCAAGTCTGCTCTTACAAGAATCTTCTGCAACCACTTTATCTTCTGCTCCTTCATTATCCCTCATACAGTCACAGAATCAGCTACAAGAAAAAGGCCAACTGACAAGAAAAAGGCACTTCTTCATGTGCATGACCAAAAGGGAAAAGAACTCCAAGGACACAGGCAGGCAGGCAAGCAGGGTCCAATCCATGCCGGCAATTTTACCCAGCTTTAGTGATCATCCTCCCTTTCTGCCAAGGATAGGCCTGGAGCTCATGACACACACTTCTAAGCCCAGCACAGTAAGTGCATTTCTGGGCCCAAAAGGTCCTAAGCAAGAGTTCCAGAAGTATGAAGTGTGTTGATGCACATCCTCTCCGTGTGTATCCTTTCTTGCTTCTCATAAACCTGCTATACTCAGGAGATTTCTTGCATTTGTTTCTCCTGTTAACATCTACTCTAAATTCCTAGTTTGGGTATCCTATCCCATACTGTGGAAAGCATTTGCCTCAGGACAAGTGTTACTTATATTGCACATACTGATATGACAAGACAGTGTGACTTGAATTACCTCCCTGATTGGATTACAGTTTTTACAATCTCCCAAATTCTGATTTTTTAATGAGGACTCACTAGTTTATTGAAGTTAAAAAGCTGTTTAGGTCTTGTGGGAATTTATTACTTTACATGGATTAATACTGAAGCAATTCTTTTTACATTATTTAAACACTAAGGTATGCATATCAAACATTTCCAAAGTACACGTAGCAATTGTCCCAGTAACATTAGCACGAACATCGCCTGCTGCAATCCAGCACCAAATATGTGGACATTACTATTAGGAACCATCTGGTGACCTGGCACTTGCTGGTACCGGAATGAAATTTTAATTAAGTTTTATTATCAGAAAGTGTAAGTGACAGCTCCCACTTGAAACCTCAGAGCCAGTAAACTGTCCAGATAAAGAGAAGGATGTCACACAGTTAATGGGTTGGATCACACTGCTTGATTACATACTTCATAAGTAATGTGCTCCTTCCCTATGTTCTTGGGCATAAATTGCTTGTGCAGTTGGAATTTTAAGAACTGACCATATGGCAGGTAAATTGGGAATCACACTGCAATTTACTGAGGACAGGGCAATACAATAGATGAGTCACTGATTCTCCAGGTTTGGCATGCCAGGATTGCATCTTGTGCAAAACAAAAGCCCAAAGGAAAGACTGTATTTGTAACAATAAGACTATTCCAGCTACCACTGCACCTGCATTTGGGTTTACCTGGAGCTGTGAAAGAAAGATCAAAAGTGTAAGAAAACTCCTGCCCCAGCACTCACCTTACTATCAGACAGTGATTCATTCACGTGTGGGTCTTCAGGGTCCCAGAATAGCAGCCCATCAGCACCAGATGAACAAGCCCTAGATTTCCTGTGCTCTCTCAGCCATTGGTAACTTGTTACTGCTATCTTTAACATTTAGTATATAACACTAAGGCTCTATCAAAAAAATGTCACCTCATCCAAAAATGGTTCATCTTTTCTATATTACAGTTGAGTTCTAATTCTAGTTCCACTGAAGGGATTGACTCTGCAGGTACTGACCCATGAAAGTTATTAAAGATCCCAATTTTGCAGTCAATAAACCAATTTGCGATTCAATCACAAGCACCTGGAGAAGGTGTGTTCTGCTTATACCTTCTCCAGTTGTCTAAACCAGAATCAGAATTTGCAAATAAGAAAATTAAATCCAGATTGTGACCTTTCCACTTTGGGTTAATCCAAGAAAATTCCACAGATCCACATTGCTGAAGAGAGTTACAGTTTCAATCTTTGGAGAATTTCTCCAGTGCACTTTCACAAGTATGCAGATACACTTGACTTTGCAACATTAACCTTGAAGTGTCCATCAGCTTAAGAAGCAGAGGATTTCTCTACATTCATTTTTAAAGCTTCAGCAATTCTCTTTTAGCAAAAGTGACTGCGCAGACAGAAATCACTGCCATCCTCTGTGAAACCAAACAATCACAGCCTTTAGATTAAGCTTCATTGCACAAATATAATGTTGGTTATTGTTTATATTTATGCTTTTGGAGCATTTGTGTTAAATAATGTATTTTTCACTCTAAAATTATTTCTTTTAGGCTCTATGTTTAGTAGGGCAGCAAGCTTTGTACAAACAGAAACTATTGTCAATGTTGAAAAATGCTAACATAAATTGATTCTGCTCCTAAATTCAAGCAAACATCAGTAGCATAATCCTTTTCTCAGAGTACACTCTGCTTGGAAACTAAATGGCCAAAGTGCTCCCAAGGGCAGCAATTAGTATTTTAGCCAGTGGATTCATTTGAGGAGACTCTTGTAAATTTAATGAATTCCCCAGTAGTCAATCCATCATAGTCACCAATATGCTGGCAATCTTGCTACTGATAATGTTGCCAATACATTTTAAGCCCTCATTTATTGCCTTAAATTTTAATTCAACAAATTCTGCATGTGAACTCTTCTCAGATGGCGATACTTTGTGCTAAGGCAATCATAGATGGGCCATTTGGGAGCATAACAACACTGAACTCAGTACACTTGGCAGGACGTCACTAGGAAAGCAAGGCACTTCTCACACGAGATTCTTTATCTCTTGCCTCCCTAATACTTGTGCCTCTAAACTAAAACATAATTAGATCTACCCCTTCTGGGCTTCATTTTATGGATTAGAGGAAAGCACAGGGGAAAGGTCTGAGTGAAAACTCAGGCTCCCTATATGTTCAGCTAGCTTTTAGATGTGAATAGGGAAGTGCTGAATTCAGCAGTGACATACAGAACTACAGGCAATAGTGCTTGAAGAAATCAAGAATTCATCTAACCCATCCCCTTCCCCTAAGGCAAAAATCAACTTGTAACTATATCAGTCCTGACAGATTTTTGTCTAGCTTGTTTTTACAGGGGAAAAAAAAAAAAAAAAAAAAAAGTAAGAGGGATTATGCATCTTCCCGAGGCAGGACATTCTGGTGCTTAATTATCCTGAATGTTAAAAGGTTTTCCCAGTGTCAAACCTCGGTGTCCTCTGATACAATTTAAGTCCATTATTTTCCCTCTTATATGCCACAGACAAAGAAAGCAATTTTTTCCCTTTCTCTTAGGAGAGCTTTGTGTATACTTAAGACTTGTCTTTCCTCTTTTTTTTTTTTCCTCTGGACCAAACAATGACAGCTCTTTCAGCCTTCCCTCACAGGCCAGTGGTCGTTCTTGTTGCTTTCCAATAAGAGCCATACACATCTTTCTTGGAATACAGTACCCTAACCTATACACTGTTACTCCAGTGCAAGTTTCTCTAGGACCTCATAGGAACTCGCACACCTTTCAGTCTCTCCCTGTTTAGTATTATCTGCAAGTATAATAGCCATGCTCCCTCTCCTATCAATTAGTTTCTAATGAAAAGCTCCAGTATGCCCAGAGTCATAACAGACCCTTAAAATGCCTCACTACTGCTTACCACCATTTGATCAGTGACCCATGGAGAACTATAGACTGAGAACACAAAACCAGTCACATGAGAAATTTCACATCCAGAGCATGTTTCCCCAGCTTATCTGCAGGAATGTGAGAGCATTCTAATGTCAGGACTTGTGACATCTATTGATTCTCCCCATCAAAACAGCCTGTCTATATGGTCATAGAAAAAAATAGATTAGTCTGATATAATTTCCTCTTGACAAGTCCATGCTGGCCATTATTCCTTTCCTTGTCAACTTTCAGGCACTAATACAATGTTTATGTGATTATTTGTTACAGGATTTTCCCTCACCAATTTCAAAATGAAACCAGTCAGGCAACATGCAAGTAATTGGTAGTAAGGACATTCTATCCAGAAAAACAAATTATGAGTAATGGAACAAAACATACTTTGGTGGCTTATGTCTATAAACAACCAAAACTCTAGTAGAACAAAGTGCAGTTGAATGGGGAAAAAAACCCTTTAAGTGAGACTAAAGAAATCCTTTAGGTCCCTTACTCATCTTCAGTCATTGTTAAGTTAGGCCCACCAGTGTAGCGGTGCACGTGGCTGCAGCTACTCTTTCTCCTGAGGAGAACTCAGACAACCACCTGTGGTGGTTAGCAACCCCAGTTTAGCATGTAACTTTCAGTCATGGTGAGAACCCATGATTCCCTTGTTTTGCCTTTTGCGTGTTTTCCCCTGACTGGTTCCCTTGTTTTGCCTTTTGCATGTTTTCCCCTGACTGGGTAATATTTTGTCTCCTTATTTTATGTATAAAGTTATGTATAGTCATTTTCCTTCTGTAATATGTATTAGTTCTAGAAAGTTCTTTGTTCCTCAGCGCCCCATTGGATCCTTCCTTGAGTCCCTCCTATGTGTTGTTCCCATTGGTTCCCCCGTCAATCCCACCTGCTTGTCTCTATCCCATTGGCTGAGATCCCTTTCCCCACCTATTCTGTAACCAGCATAAGA
>NW_008236217.1:1899168-1946024 GCF_000691975.1 Corvus brachyrhynchos | reverse complement strand
GTTCCCATTGGTCCCCCCGTCAATCCCACCTGCTTGTCTCTATCCCATTGGCTGAGATCCCTTTCCCCACCTATTCTGTACCCAGTATAAGATCCCTGGACCCTCCCACCAATTGGCCTCTTCATCCCTGTCTTTTCACAGGAATAAACCTGCGTGGAACACATACAGAGAGTCCCCTCTCTTTACTTCTTTGCCTTCGCCTGCGTGCCTGCTTAACAGCAACAGAAGGATACAGCCCCTTTGGGTGAGGAGCTCTAACCCCTTTTCATTGTGTGATGGGCACTGAGTGCCGCCTTCCAGAGGGGTTTCAGCGCTGACCTCCGGGCTTCTTTGTGTCGGCACACGAGGGGTAAAACCCCCTTCTGCCAGCTCCCAGTGGCTGAAAACCCCTCCACACCAGAACACACAAAAACTTAATGATAACATGAAACCATAGCAGTATGATCAGACCCTTCAAATGCCTGAACAATTTTGCATGAGAATGATAACTTAACTGCTATCAAACTACACTAACAAGACATGCAGTTCAAGAAGCTCTAAAGAGAGGTAAATATTTACATGAGTCAGAGTAGAAGTTGCATTTTCACTAAAAGAAAATGCATTTCTATGTATGCTGGAAGTGACTTACGGTACATATTTCTTACCATCAATGTTTAGGAAGAAGTTTCCTTCCATGTGTAATCAGGAAGGGCATCAAACACCAGCTCTTGCTGGCAACAGAAGAGCTCACATCAGAAAGGAATTCAAATGGTTATGGGGACATAGTACTTGGGCTACGTCAAAAATAATAAACTAAGCAGGCCCAGAGCACAGCCCTGTGCCCTGGTACATGCACAGCCATGCTGTTTAACAGCCTGCAGTGCACCAGCTGGGCTTTAGTTGCACCCAGCAGCCCTGTCCACATGTGCAGGCTTGGGCTGGGGGACAGCATGGACTGGGCCAGCTGCCAGGAAACAGACCACGTAAGACTGTCCCTGTCTAGAAGAAAAAGAATGTGAAGATGTTTAAATGATCTTCTATTTGATGACAGGTTGGAAGGTAGAGTAAACACAGCCTGCTGTATTTACTATTATACATGTAGCCTTGGAGATCAGACTGGAAACAGAAAAGGTTTCCCAAAGTAGCATAAAGCACCTTACTGAGAATTTGGGACAAGCTCAGAGCATGTATCTACCCAATCCCTCAGTGCCATCTCAATGCTGTATTTTTGGTTTAGCCTGGAAGTAACTGCTTGCTCTCTGCTCACATCAAAAGGTCAGGCTAGGCATCCAATGGTTCATATAGAAAGGGCAGGGAAAAGGAGCCAAATCCCTACAAGCCTTGCCCACAGATCTTAGTGCATGCCTGTGTAGAGCAGCATACCTCACTTTTTTCCTATTCAAGAACTGCATTTTCCTCTTCACATTATGGCAGATTCCAGTCCACAATCTAGGAGAGATTGGTATAAACCAGTTTTCCCTAGGGAAGAGCATAATCTCAAAGTTATCTTTTCTCTCCAAAGGACAGGGCCCCCCAATCCCAGGTTTTGTGCTAGAGAGCCTTGAATGTAGCTGGAAGGGCAGATATTGCAGCTCTTCTCATGAACTTCGAAAATAAAGCAGAAAGTGAAACTAAAACGTTCACTCTTACAGATCCCACTGTCTCCAGTCTTTATTCTTTTTGTATCTGAGACCTCCAGAACTGCTCTTCATTCAACCAAGTAGAACCAGTTCAGTTAAATCATTGAATTGAACCTCCCTCTACTACTTATTTTCATTTGTGTATCTCTTTATTACATTTACCTTCTTAGCAACATTTAAGCATTCTCTTTTCAAAACTGACATGGTCTTTCACAGCTGGACACAGATTATATTTTCCCCAAATAAAAAGCTGCAACATCCTTCTTTAACTTTTAAAACTGTTTGGATTCAAGACTTCACTGTCACACACTTCATGCAAAAGACAGATAGCTTTGCAAAACTTTTGAGTTTTCCATTCATTCATTTTGACAATTCAGTTGGCATCTTCATGCCTAGAAAATAATTCTTCAGGAGAAGATTTTCAATTTATTGTTGTCTGAAACACTACTGTATATTGAGCACCAGTATGAATAAAGCTGAATGACAGCTTGATCAAAGTCAAAAGTTAGGTTTAATGTCTCAGCAAACACTGGTAGAATCTATAAAAACTAAAACAAGAGTCTTCAAAGCACAAGAAGAGAGTATTTAAAGATTTTTTTAAAAATAAACCAACATTCAAACAATAATATTGTTAAGAAAAGCACATGGCATACAACAGATGGACTGACATTTGCATTTCAATAAAGGAAGAGAGCTTTAAAAGTTATGAACTTTAAAACCAGCAGCAGAATTTGCAAAGCTAGAGCATGCCTTCCTTCATTGCTTATGCATGACTCCAGCTTTAGTGGGCTTAATAAATCATTCTGTATTGTATTCATGGTGAATTTTTAAAAATATCTATCAAATAGATACTTAACCTCTATATTTAGAATTAATTTTGCTTTAACCATCCAGAATGTATCCTTTAAATACACACTTAAACATGTAATGACTGGAGTAGGAACTGCAATTTTTAACTTTAAATTTGCCCCACAACGTTATCAGCCCATTCCTATTCCACAAGGGAAAAAGCACCACCCATAAACGTATTTTGCATTTTGTGATTCAGTTTGATTTCACTGTTCCTGCATAATCATTAGATCTGATACAAAGAGCTTCTTACATTTTTTCTTAATACTTTCTCTACAGAAAGCTATTCCACAGTGACTGGGTTAGCACAGAATACATTTGTGTGATATGCTCTTTTTTCTATAGCCCATCATAAGAAATTAACTTTTGACTCTAAACTTGGTTTCTGGTCTCAAAAGTATAAAATACAATGAGCAAAATCTGAAGCATATTTGCTCAGATGGTTTGGGATTCCAGTAACTATTGCTTTAAGCATGGATATAAAGCTTATAATACAGTTCCTATTACATTATTCAGGCTTGAATCTACTATAGAAAAAGTGAAGTTTTAACTTGTTAACAAAAGATAAAAAAATTCTTTACTAAGTCAGATTTCTCAAGCACTTGGACTGGAGGCTTCTTGGCAAAAACAAGAGCTTTGCCTTCTGTGTTACTCTCCCTTAGGCAAAAAAAGACAAGTTGCCTGCTTTTACAGCATGGAGATACACTCATTTGATGTCAACTCTTAGCTGGAACCTATCAGATTTAACAACAGAAGTAGCATTGAATTCCAGGAGCAAGTCCTGGAATTACTTAGTGCAAGCAAGGAGGTGGGTAGATGCAGATTGACAACAATATGGAGACTCTGACATCTCACTAATGCATTTAATAAGCATATTTTTCAAGTCAGCTATTCTTAGATTAATTTCCTTTGGATGCACCACATTTAAAGGTGTTAGCCCTCAGAGCATACAAATTCAAGAGTAAGAAGCTGTAAATTATGGAACACATTTACCTTCAGCAGAGGACAAACTGGAGAAGTTATCACAGAGCCTGAGCACAATAAAGCCTGTCTTTCAAAGATAAGCTGAAAAGACCTTTCCACTGGGAACTAGCCACTTACTTAAATAATTATACACTGAGTTTTAAAAGCTGTTTTATCTAAGACCTTACAAAGTAGGCTGTACTGGGTGTAACTAAAGGTCCAGTAAAAACGCTTAAGAAAAGGTCACATGTACAATAGCCCTTCCTCAGTGTACTTGCAGCCTTTGCTGGATGCATTGGCCCAATGATGCAACCTTGACAACATACTGATGATCCCTGCAGTGCTAAAGTAATCATTTCAGCCAGCTGCACCCCAGACACCCTTGCTCCTTCCTTTTATCCTGTGGGAAAGCACATATGGGATTCTCTCAGATCCTTCTGACTTTATTGTCCAAGGACCTGTGGTGGAAACACAGCCCTTCTACCAAAAGAGAGATGGCAAAAGCAAAGGGATAATTCACAGCACACACTTTAGTTCCAGTTTTGGAAAAGAAATTAGATCAAGCTAACTAGATTTGAAACACTGGAGATACTTTAAGGCTGACCTGATGGTTAAGATACACCAGATCAACTAAGAAGGATTGTAAGTTTAAATTAGGTTCCTTTAAATTATAGTCATTGTTCTCGGCAATCAACACAAACCGTTAGTCAGTCTTTATTTCCAGCGCTACTGTGGTGAACTTTGGGCCTTAGATGAATGCTGGATTAACATAAAGATAGGTTGGAAGCCTGTGAATAGCATCCTTTTCTGCTCTCTAGACTGATCAAGAATGGTACTCTCTCCATCTCTTGGGTGCCAAAAGCATTGGGCACTCAGTTAATGTTATTTTTCTAAATGACTGATTCTTTTCCTAAGTTCCTACCACTGGCATTGGCCATGAGGTACAAGCCAAAGGGAAAGTTGCTCCTCCACAAGCTCAGCTGAACATGCTCTCTTGAAAGCAAGATGAGCTCATTTATATGGATGAGCTGAGCAAATGAAGAGATGGAGTTACTGACAGCATGCTGGAAGAGCTCTGGTTTTGGAACAGCTGCTGGCAACGTGAAAGCTCAGTGATCAGGCACCTTCATCCCTACCTTCGCACAATGCCCCAACCTACTGTGAAGTTATGAAAGGCTGTGAAACATTGCAAAAACTAACTGAAGGGAGAAAGAGATCACTAGACCTTTAAAATCTTCTTTGTTTAGCACTTGTTCTACAAATAGGCAGAATATATAGTTTCTGCCAGTCTCTTTTAGTCCCCTTCTATAAAAAGATATTTATTTTTCCCTTCGATATCTCTGAGTTCAAAACTGGACAATGATGAATAACTTGTATTGTTTCTGAACTTCTTCCTCTTCACAATAGATTTTTTAATAATAAATATTCATTTATTGACCTAGAAAATCTGACTTTTGGTAAGCTTTTTCACTCATGGCAACACAATCAAATACTGCATTTTTGTCTGCATATTCTCCACCCTCAAATACCCATCCTCCTATAAAAATACTACAGGTAACAATAGTAATAATACAAAAGTAGGCTCAAAAATAAACCAACCCTTGTGTAACTGCAACAAATCAAGGCAGAACGGTTATTGTGGGAAAGGCATTAGACCATGAGGGACCAAAGCCAGGGAGATGAATTAAACTTCTTGGGCAAATGTCTCTCATGGTTACTGAGTCACAAGGGTTTAATTATTAATTCATAAATTCTATCACAGAAAAAAAAAGTTTAATAAAGAATTTAGTCTCGAGGTGAGCAGAGCAGCAGAAACCAGACACTAATAACTTTTTTTCAAACCCAACCCAGCAAAGTAGCTGGGAGAGATCAGCTCCACTCCAGTCCCGTTTAGTCTCCTCTAGTTCTCGCAATACACAGAAATAAATAGCCTAAGACCCACAGAAACATCCATTGAATCTCCACTCCAGGCCCATCATTCTACCTTCACTCAAAGCAGTGACTTCTTCCCTGGACTTTGACTATCACCACAGGGACAAGCTAAGACATGGGCCTACCTCAACAGGGTCATGGAGACTAGCACTGCTGCAACATGACTAGAGCAGGGACTGACAACAAGGATTCAAAAGGGGCTCTGGATCATGGGCAGGGTGATCCCAAGTAAGACTTACAAGGGCCATTAAGACCTGTGAGTGCCTCCAGGGCTATGACACTCTTCTTTCACATACCTTTATCCAGTACAACATAGATCTTCCTACAGAAGGAACAGCTGGTGTAAAATTCAGAGCCACACATCGGTATAGTCTTCCTACTGCCTTTCAAAATGAGATTGCTTAAGAGTCTCAGATGTTTAGCCCAATCCGTACAGCTCTTCCCAGTATGAGATGCCCTCAGCCATGTGATGGGGAGCAGCTGTAGGTCCGTCTTCCCCATCCAGACCTACCTGTGGCTGCATTGACTCCTGGTCTTTCCTTGCCAGCACACAAATCCCCCTTAATTCCTCCCCCGTTGCCCAGAATAGAGTATGATGTGGCACACCAGCCACAGGCACTTGTAAATGTACAACAGTGCTGACCCTTGGAATAATCTGTCTGCAGATTAACACCCTGCTTCATCCCCACAGCATTTGGCATACTTTGTCAAGCTCTTCTTTTTTCCATAGCTTCCCACAAACCCAAGCAAGGGAACAGCAGTGACAATAGCCGTTTGCCATTTCATGGCACAGGGGGGTTTCCTGCAAACACAATTTACATCAATGCCATCTGCTCTCCCACACAGTCAGGAATGTTTTTCTTTGGTAAGGAGTTATCCTGGATCTAGTTTATGTAACCCTCTGAAGCATGTTAAGCCCAATGCCTAACTGTTTTCAAGATGAGGATGTATTGTTTAGACAATCAGGGTCTAAAATGATACGTTCTAAAGACTAGTTGTGGTTAATTATAAAAAGGAATAAGAAATAAAATCTCTTGTTTTCTTCTTCGCCTCTGACTGAACTCCTCCAGTTTGTTTGTGCTAGCTCTTGTTTATAGCCAGTGTGGATCTCACAGTGGGCTGTCCTGAGATGCATTAATGATTTCAAAGCACTCTGTTCCTCTGTGCATTCCTCACCCTTGCTACAAGAGTTATTAATCACCTAGGAGTCCCATATGTCTCCAAACTGAAGAGCCCATCTCTCCCTCCAGAAGCATGTTCCTGAAGCCTCACGGGTAAGCCTGCCCATCCTCCCTGCACCTTCCTCTGCTGACCCCAGAGCACGTACAAATTGTGCTGACTTTTCAAAAGAAATGACTGCAGGTGCCTCGTTCTTTGTTTATTCTGGCAAGGCTGAAAATAGCAACTGCTAACAAATATTTTGCCCTTCACAAGGCTTCTCACAGAGATGCAGCTGTTATCTCATCTACTAAAAGTGCCAACCCTAAGGGTAAAACAGAGACTTAATTAGGTTAGGATAAGCTTCAAAAAGGTGACTGTCTAAAATTAGTACCCATAATGCTGTGTGGGCTCAGATCCTTACACCAAATTCTCACTTGTGTGGCAGGGAAAAATTATTTTAAGCTTTTTGTTTCCCATACTTGTGTCTCATGGATTGATGGCTCTGTTTAATCACCAGGAGCAGCAAGTAAGAGGAAAAAGCATGGCTTTGTTGAGGTGGACAGACACCTGGGACATAACATTAAGATTTCAGAGAATGCGTCACCAAGTATTTCTGAATTTACAAACCTGCCAAGGCAAAGTGCATCCATGAGGAATCCACTGCAGATTTTACCATGAGACCATTGTGTTATGCAGAGTTTTGGGATTTCTGTCTGCATCCTGTGAAAATCCACACAACAAATGGTGGAACCTGAAACATCTTTTTCCCAGTAAACTTTAGCACCCTAACACAAGGAACTTCCTGTAATTAGGGACACAGTAGTTAGTGCCAAATTTGCAAGGAACAAATTCAGGTCTGATTCAATTATTAATATACATTTCAAAATATATTGGGCTTTGGACAAATAGCCCCCAAGATGCAATAAGCAATTTTATTTTTTGAGCCTCTACCATCCATACTAAAAGGAAAAGTTGATCAAGCGCATTGCCATTTTTATGAAATAACAACTAAAATAATACTAATACAGAACACAATTTGTTCTGGAAATTGAGCCCCATATGAGAGCCTCACCAAGGAACTTCTGTCTCACAGCTCTGCTCCAACAGATTCTACAGGAAAAGTTCCAAGAGAGATTAAGCAAAAGGTCAAATCAGAACGTTTATAATGGCTTAGTTTGAAGTATCACAAACCTCTACGTACAATCCTTTAATCCATTTTTGCAACACCACATCGTCCTTTTTTATATATATTCAAGAAGAGAGTCATGGGCCTTCTGACTTTTTTTCCATCTCTGCTCTTGAAAGCTTGCCTCAAAAGTTTAGGAGGACAACTAGGGCAGCATGTCAAGATTACATTGCCCTGCTCAGGTATATGAAACTATTTTTAAAACGATGGGGTACTATAGCCTGGTTAAGAGGTAAAAGGGATTAAGCCTGATTTAAAACACTTGAGGCTAAACTATGTTTAATATTTCAACAGAAGTTGCCTTCCTGGGATTTCATACAGGCTATGTCAGTTACATCTGTAGTTGCACATAAAGCACATGACACACACATACAATAACTTACTGCAATGAAAAATAAATACTCCGAATCCTTGCATCAATCCTTAGAAAAACAGATGTAAAGGAGACTACAACCTGAAGTTCTGAGTTGCTAAGATAGTATTTTTAATGGCTTTGACTATTATTGCATAGATAGAAGATTAGAAAACCAGGGACTTACATTAAGTAAGAAAAGACACCACAATGTTCATCTCTGACTTTTGACTGTCATCCTGTTCTTCTTCAAGTTTGCAGACTTCAGTGCCCCACTGTTGCTCAGGAAAATTCTTATTGTAATAAGGATGGAAATATTCGCCTGCAACTGCCCCATGCAGTGTAAGGAAATAAAAGAAATCGCCTTCTTTTCTCTGGATAGATTCCAGCCTCTGTACGTTTTTATAGTTAAAACAACAATAAACATTCAGGTCCCTCAATAAAATGAATCATTAAAATCCCACAGTTTCTTCTCTCTCACCAGGGGAAGAAAATCAGTCTGAAAATAGGCATTGTTATGGAAGATCCCTGGGTAAGTATAGTAGCTTCTCACCCAGATAATTTTTTGCAAATGCCCAGGGCCATGGTTCTGCATTTTCCATGAAAAACATGCAGTAGAAAATGTGTGGACAAGCAGCCAGGATCTATGGACATTACAGAAGTATAATGTGCATCACAACTATCCCTTTTGTAACAGTCATCATCAAGGAGAGCTGGAAGAAGCTGTGGCTCAGAGCTCCCTCAGGCCAAAAGCAGCACCCGTGGTGCTCTGTGGACTCAGCCTATACTGGATGATAGCTCATGGATAGGAGCTGTCTAGCCCAGTTTCTATTGCTGTTACAGATAGCAACCCACAAGTGTTCCAGTTGCTCCAGCTTATTCTCTTTACTTTGTTTCACAATGCTGTGATTCATGACTGGATGGTATCCAGAGTACCCACTTGTAAGGGAGCCCAAAATAATGAGCAAGAGCTGTTTCAGGGGTTCCTGACTGAACTGGTTGGGCTTACCCGAACAGTTCTGTTTCAGGGCTCCAAGCAGGTCTGTGCTGAGCACACAAGGAGAGAGAACTCCATTGCTCCATGGAACTCACACAGCTGCAAAGGCTTCTGCACCCCAGGACAGACAGGCCCTGATGTTATAATCCCTCAGAGAGCTAGGCAGGACACATCTGTCTCATTTTCCAAGGACGTACCTTGAAGAAATCACTGTGCCATAGAATTTGAGAATTCCAGTATCAAATAATAACTCAAAACCACTTATATTTACTTCTGTCAAGGTGTGGCGGGCTAGAAAATAAGTAAAGAGAAAGCCTTTAAATGTTATTCAATAAAGCAATCACTGCTAAACCTTGTCTGTAAAATGTACATTGCTGAGGTCAACTGACAGCTTTAGTCACAAACCTTACTCAAAGGTTATTTTTTCCCAAAATCATATCAAATTTCAGACTTCTGAGAACAACTGAACTTTGCCTGATACCCAGCTTTTGGCACACCTGTTGAAGAGCTGTTTAGAAGAGCTTTTTATTTAGATGCAAATAATATTTTTTCAAGACAAAACATAACAAGTATCATAATCCTTCATGTTGCTAAAGTACAGAAGGGGCTGGAGTTACACTGGGGAGCAGTCTGACCCACCATCTTCCAGCCTTAAATTAATTACATGAGGAAATTTACCATTTTTATATTTTACTTTTACAGGTCATTAAATACCAATGTAATTGCTGCTCTGTTTCCTTTCTAGAACATGAATTCTAATTAATAGTATTGTGGTAAGTTAATGTAATATGGTAATGACTCGAGAATAGCTTAACTGTTGTCATTATAGAGCACCTACAGATGTTCAGCCAATTGGCTCATTCATTATCTGACCATGCTCATGTATCCGTACATTGAGAAAACTTCCCCTGCAAGAAGGCCAATGAAATATTTCCAGCATTACTACTGGAAAAAGCTTTGCTTTTTCTAAGGGTGAAGTGTCTAAGGGGAAAGGAGGAGGTTGTGGCTACATAGTAGAAGTCTTTTTTTACATCACTGATGTTTTAGGAAATTGAACTGTCTCTCAATATCTGTAACCAGAACATCCTGTCCTATGCAGCCTTCCACCTGCAGCTGTTGTTTAAATTCAGCCTCACATTGCAAATGCCCACAAGGTCTGTGTAAGTTAAGACTGGACCAATTCTACATCATTTCAAGCAAATGTGCATGTGGACATGACTGAGAATAACCAGATGGCACTATTTTTGCTCCACTTAATGGTGCTTATCTGGAGACCTAAAAGGGGGAAAATTGACAAATACGCTTTAAAATTTCAATCCCTATCATTTTTTTTAAAGTGTTACAGTAGTGTCAGGGTATTTGAACTACTGGCCTGCCATTTTTTTCAGTATTTGCCTTCCTAAAGATTGGCATTTTCTTTATGAGTCATACACCTTCAAGCATAGCCTGGAACTAAAAAAACCTCAATAAAAATGAAGGACATAAGCTTCATGGAAGTAAAATACTACTTCCAATGTGGAAGTAAGGAAGCAGAGAGAAACAGAGCAAGGTGACTTTCCACAGTCACTTTACTTAAAAATAACATAAGTAGCAACTTGGAATCAAAGAAAAATTGAGGTATGGAGCTTGTCTCATGCAGCATTCCAGTCCCTGCAGGGACACCTTCAAAAGGATAGCATGTTGCTCAGACCCTTGTCCAGTCAAGCAAGCTTTACTGGTCTCCAAGGATGGAGACCCTTCACCTTCCCTGGACAAGGTGTCCCCATGCCGCATCCCCCTGGCTGTGATATTTCTGTCCCTGTATCAAGCTGGTGTTTCTCATTGCAGTGTGTGACTGATGCCACTGCATGCCTGTCACTGTGCAACTCTGGGGAGAGCCTGGCTCCATCTCCTCACCCCTTCTAGCTGCAAGCAGATCTCCCTGAGTTTCCTCCAGGCTTAGCAAAGTCCCTTCATCTCACCATGTGCTGAAATTGTTTCCATTCAGAAGCGAGTGTGCTTTTATTCTTGGCTAGAGATTTACAGATTTGCCTGTCCTTGTTTCCACATCAGGGTTGGTAGCTTTTCAGGACTGGCATGCAAGACTGTACTCTGCTTTCCTAAATTAGAGACTCTGCATGCTGGTAGGAAGCCAGCAGGAGATGCTTCCTTTTCAGCGGGTGACAGTGCCAATCAACCTACAAGGAGTACCGGGCATCTGTGTGAACGTGTGGCTCCTGGCAAGTGTAGGTCCTGGGGCTCCTTCATTCCCAAATGCTATCTTTCCCAAAATGTTGCAGGCCCCAACTCTTTTCTCTGCTTGGAAACCTGCCTGCAGTTAGTGCTGCCTGCATTGCCTCGGTCATAAAGACTGAAATAGATGTAACCTTGTTTCCAATGCATGCTGCAGTTACGTAAAGCACAAAAGGAATGTTCATCTCTTTGTGAAAGGCAATGGGAGTTCTTTACAATTTATTCAGGTTCTCACTCTGCAAGTTAAAACTTACAATGTTAATAGACACTCTACCCTGACAGCCTTTAAATGAGAAGGAGGACAGATGACCTTTGTGGCATGTGCTGTAGGTTTCTGTAGCACACAAAACATTACAGCACCATTTTTGGGAGAGAAGAGACAAGTTTCTGGCAAAGGAGCACAACTGAGTGAAACAAGCTGCATATGCCTTGCAAACTCCTCTCTTCCATAGCAGAGATCTAATTTTGCTCTTAGATTTGTTAAAATACAGTAAAGTAACAGCAGAATTCCACAAAGAATGGACCCTTAATTCACAGTAAGATAAATATGCCCTTTATTCTGCTCCAGTATAGATCATCCTTATCTATATATTTGACATCCAGGTTCACTAAGTCCAGGGACCACTGTGCAGCAGAACTATAAAAGAACATTCATTCTGATTTAGTTTTGTAATTAATCTGAGGCCCTTGGATCTAATTCAAGGCCATCTCAGTTCCTAAGTTTTTAGAAGAATTGTTCCTATTTTATACCAGCATGTGTTAAAGAAAATATTGGCCTCTTTTCCTGGAGCTGGACTTGTGCAATGCTTACATGTAAAAATAATCCCACTGAGACCCCCCCCAGCTGCTTTGATTGCAAAAAGCCAAATGTTCCTATCTACTACACAGCGAGAAAAGGAGCAAAGGGCTCTGCAAACTGGAAGAAAGGACAAGACAAAAGCACAGATGAGATGGGAAAGAGCTTTGCCCCATATTCCTGGTAAGTTTGCAGAATTTCTTCCATATTTACACTGCAGTTTGAAATCTGTTCAAGAAGCCAGCCAGCAGTCCCTGGAAAAAGAATTACCTTTAACAACCAGGACATTTTTCAGTCAAAGTTAATGCTTCTTGCAGCAATGTCACCAGACCTAGGTGCAGCTGCAATTGCCCACTGCAGCACAGAGCAGCAGCAAAGCAGCTCTGGCAGGTAAGATTTTTAAGGGCAGGGCTACCACTTCTTGGAACAGTGAGCAAGAGCAAACCAGTGCCAGTGCCACGATGGACTGCCACAGCCCTCTGGCTGGAACAGGGCCCTTGAGCCCTTGTGCTCCAGGGCTGCAGGTAGGTGAAGCTGAAGTCTGCTGAGCAGCCACAGTACACACTGCATACCCCAGCCTTTCCTTTCTTGTTGCTGGGAAGTTTCAGATTTGCAGCACACACAGGTTCCATAACACTCATGCTATCACAAACCTCTTCTCACTCCAGGAAAGTGCTTTGGGTTTATGTCAGTATGCAGAGCATTTCAGATAGCTTCTCCTTTCTACAAAAGTAGAAAGGTAGGAGGCATTTCACCAAGATGAGCAGGAACTAGCACAGAAGCAGAGAAATGACTCCTCAACAGTTTCACGGGTGCTAAAGTCTGACTAGCTTTTGGCTGACAACTAGGGAGAAAATGAGAGAGATGTGCTTTCTTTGCCTCCTTTTGCTCTCAGGAAAGATCTTGAAAGAGCTAACTTCAATGAGACTAGAAAATGGAAGAAAAGAGACAAGGGAAGTAGAATAAAGACGACCCCAAACCAACTGTTCACTCTCTCCTCTGTGATTCATTTCAACTCACCCATTTGACCTGCAGACAACTCCTTCCAGCAAGGAGAGGGGACAATCTCTTTTAGGGATATTAGCATGGTGCTAATAATGCCAAGGTTGTGGGTTTGATTCCCATATGGGCCATTCACTTCAGAGGATACTTGTGGGTCTCTCCCAACTACAAATATCCTCTGCTTCCATGATTTTTCTTGGAATAGAGAATGCTCAGTCATCTACAGTTTCCCCTCTGACTGTGAGAGAGATTGCAGCCCAGAATGGAAACAGGAGACCTGTTATAGCAGTGATGATGAATAGGGGAAGTTATCTGCTACCAAAACAAATTGTGTAAAAACAAAAAAACCAACAACCAAAAAAAAAAATTTAAAAAAGAGAGAATCTGCCAGATCAGACATAAACACAAGAGTCATTATTTCTCTGAGAAAAACTACCTGTGTTCTGTCTGCTATCTCAGCAATGTCAGAACAATCCCAAAAGCAAAGAAAGAATGTTAGAATGTAAACGAGAAAAGGAGTGAGAACAAATTAGTGAAGTTTTGTGTGACAGAAATTGGAAACTCAGACTTTCATGCCAACACAAGACACTGACAGTCCATTGCAATTGCCCTGTTTAACATCAGCCCCTCAGTGTGGTCTGTCCTGTGTCACCATTACCTACCTAGCTGAGCATGAAGAGTGTCAGGCTGACAGCCAGCCATAGGACTGCCACTGTAGTGGCCTTTGCAGAATTGGCTGGAGCTGGAATGCATGAAAGTAGAACTACTTTTCATTTTTCATTTAAAAAATAACCCTCTCCCTTTTCTGGGAGAGACAAAGTTAATATAAAATCTGGAGCATAAGGATAACAAATTGTCAGCTCCAGTGAATTATCACTACCATGAATGTCCTTATTTTTACTTAAGGATGCATCTCAAAGAAACTACTAAGTGTGCACATTACTTTCTATTAGTGCACATTAGTGCATGGTAGAAGGTAGGGAAAATCTAACCAGTCTTCCTTAAATTTAGAATTCTTGTATTTGGAAAACCTTTCAATACTCTGAGCTTCTATATTCAAGTTGTAACATTACTACTTGTACCTTACTATATTTTGCTCCATCTTAATACAGTTCTGCAGCAGTCAGCAACGAGTCTATTCAGAGTTCTTCCCAGTTACAAATTTTCCAAAGGAAATTCATTTTCCAGGGTCATTTAAAAAATATATTATATTCCAAGCTGTTAGCAGATACTTTTCTTTGAACTGGTTTCAATCTTTGTTCTCCAGCAGCCAACCCACTTGCAAAGAGTATTTCCAAGACTTGTTATTCACACGTGAGATCCCAGCAACACTACAGAACTCACTAAAGATGTGTGATATGGAATCACTTTCCCAGAAGACTGATCCTGCCTTCATAAATTTGCCATTAAAGGTAATTACCTACATCCCCCATCTAGAAGATGCACATAGAGGGAACACTAACTTTGAAGGCCCTCCATTTTATTCTCTGGGAATATTTGAGCAATTCCTACTTCCAGCAACACTAAAGTGGCTATGGAAAGACATGTACATAGCTTAAGTAATTGCTCAAGAGCTAAGACTACTTTTTTTCATTCTCTAGTCAGTTCTCAGATGCCTCTAAGTGATGAAAATACAGTTAACCCTTGGGATTTAGATTTCTACCACATGCCACAGATTCAGCTAAAAATGCTTTAGCTGCTGGACCAGAATGCCACATTAAGCACGTCCCAATTCCCTGAACCACTGCTCAACCCTCAGACAGGCCATTTCTTTTTCTAACCATGATAGCTGCCTATGGGTAGTGAGTGATTCAAGAGGATTGAATCAAGAGGAGAGCAGCAAGCACTGCATCCTGGCAGTGAGAAAAGCTAAACCTGTTCATTCCATGGCTGAATTTGTCCCTTTCTGCTATCAGCCAAGGGTGACAGATGAAACATTGTGTTAACCTGATGTAATTAAAAGATAGACCTAGAAGGAGACAGTACAAGCAACAGCTGTCAAAACATAGCTCAGGCACAACATTTCAGCGTCTCTTATCAGTGTTTATTCATTCACAGGTTGGACTAATAGAGAAGCGCTTGTGTACAGCTGCAAATGCATGTCTGTACTTGGGAAGACAAGCAGTCCTCACAGGTTTCTCATGGAGCTGTGCTGATCACTGGTGCTGATTGTTAACACACAGCTCAGTACTTTGTATGTAAGACTAGCTCTAGACAGTGTTTTATATTTGCCGTGTTATGCATCACAAAAGTGGATCCCAGTGATTCCTTGCTCCTGTTTCTCCATCTCAGTGATAACCAATGGGCTTCACTCAGCAGAAGTTGTCCCTTTGGATATCTTCAGCTCAGACAGTTTCTGTCTGGACAGTGCTGCTTTTGTAGTTAAATACAAGTACTACAAATGAGGAGTGGTTGGCTAGATTTTACTCTTTGTAGCAGGGATGATCAGGGAAAACCACTGCCCTGTCTTACAATGGTAGCTTGGGTGACTACTTGGCTGCCTTCAACTGGCAGCAGCATTCATCCCAGTTCTTCAAGCTCAGTTTCTTAAGCAGAACTGTAGGATTCAATCCAAATTGAAAATGAGTCTTCCACACTTCAGTCTGAGGAACAAATTCTAGTGTCTAAGCCATTTCTCTGGCTCCATTCACAAGGAATGCTTCCAAGTACCCTGCACAGCCCAATACGTGCTCCCCTTGCAGGCCACACGTGACTCAGCAACAGAGGTTTGCCATTCCTGTTATGGTTCCACTCTGCCACAAAGAAGCCAAAGGTTACCCTTAGATGGATGAAGCTAAATGTCATACTAGACTATAGAAATACGTTCAAAGAAATTTCTAAAGCTTCTGCTTCGTGAAATGATGTTCCAGCAAGGTCTGAATTACTGCACCCATTTTTGGTAGCCCACTTCAGGGAAGAGATCTAGAGAACAGCAGGTTATGATCAAAGGAATGGGGGAGATTTAATCTGGAAAAGAGAAGGCAGAGGGAAAACTGTAAGCTTCATGTACATAAAATGCTACTGTAAAGCAGGAAACTGACTCTTCCCTATTGCCTGTTGCAATGGAACAGAATTAATGGCTTTGATTGCACAAGGCAGATGCAAATTTGACATAATGAAAGCTTTCTAGTGGGAAGGTTAGTTTAGCACTCAAAGACTGTATGTGGAAAATGTGGAATCTCCATCAGTAGAGGTTTTAAGAAGAGATTAGACATTATCTGGTCAGAACAATTAAGGGGAGTGGATTCAAGAAGCTCTCACAGTATCCACTGATCCTACACTTACAATCCTAGAAAAGATTTTTTTGGGTTGTTTTAGCAGCAGCTGTCTGGTTCAGACTCCTGCTGGCAGGGATGACATTCAAGAAAAGTGATGGGTAAAACACCTCAAAATGGATGTTTCTACATTTGCTTGCATACCACTGTGATGACTGAAACATCCCAAAGTTTAATGTGTTAGCCCACCAAAACAGTGCTTTTCTGTTTCAAAACGTGTGGGGCTGTAAGTAAGGAAAAATGTATGAATGTTAGGCATAATGAAACCTCAATCCTAGAAGCCCCTGAGTGGTTTCTCTTTTGATTTTAGGATTGCAATAAGGGTTAGATACACTCACACACAACTATATAGAAGGAATTAATGATATGCTTTTATAACACAAAAACTTAATTTGAGCACACAGCATTCACTCACAACTATCTCAGTTCCATAAGCCTCACTCATGCAGGTAATGCCCTTTAACCTGAAGGTATGGAACCCACAAAGGAAACAGCACAGCTGCACAGCTCATGAAAACAGGAGTCAGAACGATGAGATTTGCAAGGCCAAGGCACCAGTTCATACCAGTAAGCTACTACTCTTGCATGATATCCTTGTAACTACTGGCAGCTGGAAAAAGGAAGATGCTATCTGGAATGAAAATCAGA
The DNA here is from genome assembly GCF_000691975.1 of Corvus brachyrhynchos. Taxonomy (NCBI): domain Eukaryota; kingdom Metazoa; phylum Chordata; class Aves; order Passeriformes; family Corvidae; genus Corvus; species Corvus brachyrhynchos. The sequence goes on along the minus strand of NW_008236217.1, from coordinate 1,929,012 downwards.
TCAGGCAAAATTTATTTTGCTGCTGCCAATGAAAACACCAACACAGGAGGCCAGATTTTAGAAAAGAACATGTCAATATGCAGATATGCATGTGTTATCTTTCAATGCTGGGTGTTCCCCACCACTGTATGCAATTTAAACATCTGCTGCCATCAATAACTTATGTATCCAGTCTTGTGCTCAGTTGTTATATCTTACTGTTCTTATTTTCAAGGACAGTTTCACATTTTGAGATGTATTTTTGTAAGGGAAATCCCTGCTGTACTTTTCCTCTAGTGCTTTATTTTCTTTTGAACTTTTGACATAACTATAAATGGATTTTAGGTTACAATATTTAATGCATGTATCAAGACAAGGTCTCATCTGAAACTTCCTTATCATTCCTTTCCCACACCTCCTCCCCTAGCCTTCACACTAGATTTCAGGATTTAAATTTTTGTACCTGATAGTACAAAGTGAGTCACTCTTTGGAAGCTCTTCCTGCAGTGGAAAAGGAGTTTTAGTGGTAGTCTGACGTGCCTTCACAAAGCACAGACCAAAGGCATCTCCGTTTTATGACTCCCATTTGCCCATGCAGCACACATTTCAGTACACATCACATGCTCAGCAAGGGATCTTCTGGTCTCAAAGTATAATTCCCACTGTGGGCATTAAATGAAATTAGCAGGTGGCAAGAAGTTCAAAGCAAATAAGAGATTCTCGATGATACAATACATGGTTAAAGCTGCAAAACATCTTAGCAGGAATAGGTGTAAAGGTGTATATATGTTCAAAATCAGAAAATTCACAATGAAAATCCATCAAGGACTCCTGAATACAAAGTTACCACCATTGCTTTGAGGGAGTACCTGAGCCATAAATCCCTGGATTTTGGGGGGTATTCTGTGGAGGGATCACTACAGGCTTGCTGTGTTCTTATGTTCCTCCCCAGGCTTCCCCAGCTGGCTATCACATGTGACAGGATGGTGATTAGACAAACCTTTCTCCTGTCTTTGGGTGGCTCTTTGCATTTCTTAAACAGAACTGCTTGTAGGCGATAGAAGGTGGACTCTGCCCCATTTGTTCCAGTTTCATGCAAGCAGATTAGTCTCAGCTACAAAGTGTACAATATAATGCAGGCCCCAGCAAATCTCAGGTACTGAACCTACTCCTTGCTGAGAGTGCAGCCTCTCACATGCTTGCAGCACAGAGCCCAGTCTGGCTTTGAGAGCCCCACAGTGCATCCAGCCAGCCTAAAGGGCAAAGGCTGTGCTGAGTGGCTCCATCTGGCATAGAATCAGAGAACCCTAGCTTTGGGGTTGGGTTGGAATGGACCTTAAAGATTATCTAGTTCCAACTCCCCTGTCATCACTTGGGGGTTGGAACTATGCAATACTATGCATGGGGAAGCCCTGGAGCAGCAGGGACACCAGGATGCTGCATGGCAGCATGGGAGGTGTCTTGGCAGGGAACATTGCTCAGAAAAGCCATACAGCAGTCAAAGGCACACTCCCAGCTGCAGCCTAGCACATGTCCCCACCTATCATATAATCCAATGTGACTATTCTGAAACTCCTGAGGTCTGGAATCTGTGCTTCAGTTTCTCCTGAAAGTAATGTAGGCACAAATAATTCATTATATCACCTCTTGAGCTTGACATACTTTCAAAGACACTCAAAAACTAAAACAGAAAAAACCCTTGCCATAGCAGTTACCCTGTTGTTAACCCAAAGCTGAGGCTTTTAAAAATCTGTGGTCCTGGGTATTTTGCCCTGGTTCTAGAAGTACTTGATTCCTACTGATACCAACCACATCCCGTAATTCAAAGTCATGCACAGACCATACATGGTGGGTAGAAAGAACCAAGAGAAGGAGGTCTCTGTTGCAATTATTAAAGGATCCAGGGCATGGATCATTGATAGAATTATGGGATCAATAGAAGAACTGTACAAGCAATAGGCCTGGAAGCAAAGGGCCTGTGTGTGAGAAAAAACTCTCCATGAGAAAATTCTGGTGTGAAGAAAACAAGCAGGGCTGGGACCAAAGAGGGAGTTTTGAAAAGGTACAGCTGTGGAGATAAGACCCGGAGGGAGGAGGGTGAACACTGAATTCTTTTAATCATAACATATCTGAAGAAGTTTGCCAATGTAAGTCCAATTATGTAGAAGTAGAAATGTGCTTTGATAAGCTTTAAGCCACTTAGGAATTAACAAGCTGGTATACGATATAAGTGCCTTTGGATTGCTAATAAACGGAGTTTTGCTCTTATCAACCATATTGGCTGGTCTGCAACCCTCTCCCCCCGCTGGAGTCACCAGGCCTCTCGTCTTTTTACAATTCGAACAGGTCTCCACTAAGGAAACCACCAAACCATTCCTTCAGTGAGCTGCAATGGGTCTGCCTCACACAGTGTAACTGTAGACAGTGAGACAGTTATCTCCAGACTTGTTTAAAACACAGTACAGAGATGCCACAGCTGCATACCCTGCTGCCTACCCTTTTTTTCTTGCTCTCCTGCCTTTTCTTCTCTCTTATACAATGAACACTGTGGAACAAAAAGTGCAGCCAAAGCAAACATCACTTAGACCAAGAGTTTGATGTTGGAGAGTGGAAAGTGAAGCTCCCAAACTCACAAGAAAACACCTGCTAAATCTTCAAGAACATTACTGGGATTATGACTTTTGCCTCAGCTTATAATGAAGGAACAGCCACCACCATCAGCGTTACAAGCCCAGTATTGAGATGAGGAATCTGGTCCCCATCAGTAGGTCTATGCTGCTTTTACTTCCTCAGGAGATCAGCAGTGGAGAGTAAGCACCCACCCCATGAGCATCTGATGGCTCTTACTAGAGAATATATATGAGCCCCAAATTACTAACTCAAGAGATTGAGGTCAGTGAAAACAGTTAATGCAAGCCTCTGTGATGTAAGCTGCCTTTATGACACTAGGGGAATTCATTAGTCATATTATTCTGGGGATACTGTCAGGTTGTGTTCAGCCTCAGAGCTCTGAGCCCTCATCAAAATATGCTATTTGGAAAAGCCAATTTCAAACCATTTGCTGAAGAAAAAACTCTTATTTGTGCATATTTGCCCAAAGACTTAAAATGAATTGCCAAGTCTTTGCAGACTTCACACAATTCATCAATTTCTCATGATCAGTCTGGGGAGGTACAGAGGAGGCTCATGGTACTTTCATGTTTTCTCATTAAAAAACACCCATTGGTACATTAATAAGACAAGAGCATCTCAGCAGGACATGTAGCTATGTGACATTTCAATCCTTTTGAAGAAAAGGCACAGAAAGGAAATGAACCCCAGCAGCTACAGCCAGCAAGACAACAAGTAAATGAGCTTTCCGTGTGGAGAACAAAGAGAAGGTGCCAGGAATGCATGAAGTGAAGATATGACAGAAAAGGGGAAATCATTCTGCCTGAGAGCCTCATCAGTATCAACAGACTGGAAAGAATGAAAGACTTCAGAGGTCAAACTGTCCTGATGTGTCCATCTCACTTAGGCTAGGTTAAAAGACACCAAAAAACCACTGTTCCATTCCTTCCTGTGTATCACACCCAGTGTCTTTTAACACCCAGTTTTGGTGTCTTTTAACACCCAACTGTTCCATTCCTTCCTGTGTATCACACCCAGTACTGAGCCCCATTCTGAAAGGGCTAAACAAACCGTTTACATTTATTGAGTGTATGTATTACACTCTTATTTTTAAATTTTTAGCTTCAGAGTAGCCCTGCAGGGTAGGAGAAAGATGGAGTAAACCCTGTCTCATGGTAGGACTCTAGAAACCAGTATTCCTTAAATTTGTTACATATCTTAGGTTTTTTGCAGACATGCCTCTCTATTTGCACCTATCCATCTACATGTGGTTATCCTTCCCTTCTTTCAAACCAGCTTTGTCTGAAACCACACAAACCATGCCTACACAGCTATCAGCAGTAAATCCCCCCCCTTTGATGCCACTGCCATATTGACCAGCACTTCTCCACTGGGAGCAGCTGTTATGCCCCACCAGACAGAGTGAAAAGCACCAGCAAATATTGGCTACAAGTCTAAATACTGACTCACCTGCTCTAGAGCATGAGCAGCTGCTGGCAGTAAAAACAAATAAATGCATGCTTTCCAGAAATATTTCCTAGTAGTGAAAAATTGTTTTCAAAACATAGATTCAGCTCTTCAAGACTGCCCTTCCATAAACACCCCAGTTTGAGAAACACAAGTTTAGTGTGTACCTGGGCAAATGCATTCCCCACCACACTGAACCTCCTTTGCCTTTATTTGAAGGGTATCTCCCTCTAGCAAAAGGAAAGCAGAAGCCTTTTGCATAGTCACTTCAATAGTTTTCACTTCTTCCCGTGCGCTTGGCAGCCATCCATCCAAGTAGCCTCCATACTTTGTTAACATACTGGATTTATTAATCCCATTTTACGGTTTGTTGAATATTCCTTCTATCCCTTCTCTTTGACCAAGAAATTCAATGTTTACAGTCAAAGGTAGAGAAACATTCTAATGTCTTATATTTTCCATCATATGTGCCCAGGCCTTTTAGATATATTTGCATTTTTTTGGCATACAACTTTTGAGGTGAATGCCCATAAAACACATAGTATTCTTGTGGTTTTTGTGTTTTTTAAACCTTGGGTTCTTTCAATGTAGGAATAAAATACTCTCACAGAATGCCGCATAGCATAACTAAAGCTTCCAATTTACTGTACTGGGAAATTTCCACTCAACAAACTGGATAGTACCTGTTTTAGATGCCTTAGAAATGCTGGAGTACAGCAGTACAACATACATTTCCAAAACTTCTAAAAACATCCACATTTAGTTTCTAACAAGGAACAGGGTATTTTACTTGCATGACTTGGTCAAATTGCCTTCAGACTTCTGAAAGAGTTTAAAAAAATGCTTCAGTTAATGTTAAAAAGGCTTCAGTACTATAATCTTATAAAACATACCTCAATAAACAAATTTCAATATATGTGGACACATTTTTTTTCAAACAAAGGAAACCAGAAACTAAAACTGCTGGAACTTGCCATAAAACCAAAACCAACCAAAAAACCCCAAACAAAATAAAACAAACAAACAACACAAAAAAACCCCAAACAAACAAAAAGAACCACACAAAAAACTTCCCATCTGCATTGTAAAAGGTAAAAATACAGAAATTTTCATTAAAAAAATCTGTTTTTCACCTCAAAGAAAATTCCTACGTAGTTTTGAGACTTGTGACCTTTTAGGGTTGTTTGATTTTCATAGAAATCAAGCATTTTCATGAGGAAAATAAGCAATTCCCTGACCAGTTCTGTGGTAAGTCATGCCTTCTGATTAACAAATCAATACGATTATGCAGAAGCATCTTACTGTTTAAAATACCCCTATGTTCACACGTCACAACTCTGACATAATACCTTACTTATACACTTTGCTTACTTATACATTCTACCTACTTGTACATTTCACTTGCTTATCTTATACTACTTATACATTTTCTTACTTGCATTTTTTACAACTTCTACATAACACAGTACTTATGCATGTTACTTACTTATACATACTACTCTACTTATACACCCTACAACTTTTACATAATACAGTATGTATACATTTTACAACTGCTGTGCATGAAATCTCGCATTACTTGATTGGTTTCTCTATTTTATCCACAAGCACTTTTCTGATAATATGATTGGTTTTAATCTAGTACAGCACAGTCCTTTTTTATCTATTCCTTGCTGTCTTGGTATTTAGTTTTTCAGCTTCTTCTTTCCCAATTTAGTTTACCTTTCAGTCCTCAATGAATTCCTGAGGGCGCTAACAGGCAGGGCTCCTGATCCAGGCAAGCAGCATCAAGATGAATACAGCAACAAAACCCATCCAGTGATCAGCAGCCAAGTTAGTCCAGGAACTCCAAACAAGAAACCAGCAAACAACAGGAAACAGCTATAAACCTATCCCACCTCTCTCCTAGAGCCTTCAGACTGGAGCTTAAAAACCCTCTTGGGGCTGATGTGCTACAGGTGAAGGTGGAAAGGCCAGGTGAAGCTGGTGAGGGTAATTCCAGCCTGGTCCCACTCTGAGGGCTCTGGTAAAAATAACTAAAAATGGTTTGCTGGGGCACACTATCAAGGTTCAAATACTTTACAACACAGTTCTTTGAAGCACCTTGGATTATCTGTCCATATTTATCACATAGAAGAAAAGAATAAAGATATCCCACAGGTGGCTTCTTATATACTGACTGTGGTATTAGCAGGCAGATGCAAATAATTAATTTATGAGTTGATATTTACTGTCTTTTCTAAGTGATTAGGAATGTGTGTGTGAAGCAATGGCACTTACAAGCTTTAAGGAACCTTTTGGCACACCCAGCCCAAAGCACAGCACTCACATCCAGGAAATCCAAAGACAACTAACAGAAAAAAAGTACATGAATGGGAGGCATTTGGAAACAGTATTCCTGTATCAAAGTTAAGTTGGAAGAAAATAAATAGTAGCTTTTCTTTTGGTATGACATTAAGAAACAAACAGGATTTTGAACACACAAAATGCTTCAAGTTGACTCTAGTATTAAACTGCAAATAAACTTTCAGTAAGAACTCACACAAATCCAGTATTATATTGGCAATAGTGCTGACAGTCATCAGAACAGCAGTTTATAGTATGTTGGGCTGGCAGACAACAGCTACAGATAATAAAGGAAGCATATTTCCAGAAAACTATAACCTGCAAAAAGAATTGTTTAGATAATATCTAAGCTTGTTTTCCTTAGATGCACCATCAGAAAACTATTTCCTGTGCCAGCTCCTAGAGAAAAGTATTCACATTTTTCTTCCTCAGTTATGTTAATCAGGTAATAAATGTGTTAATAATAATGCTCTTCTTACAGAATTCTGATTTGCTGCATCGTAACCAGAAATCCTCTATAGATATCTAACATGCCGTTGGTTTTGATGAGTAATCAAACTAAAAAGGCCACTGAATTATTTTATTTCCATTAAAAAAGAAGTGACTTTTGGGGTAGTTTAAGGAAGGTGACAGTCCATTTCTACTCTACAGGTACAATAAGCAGCCTCCACACCTGTGGTTAAGGGCAGTAAGTGCTTCTACTCCTAAGCAGAGAGACTGAATGAAGAAATTGCCTACTAGGGTTCTGAGCTGTGGAGGAACTGACAGATTGGACATTTGAACTAGCACTTCCAAATTGTTTCCCATCTAGAACTGAATGGCACTATTTGGATAATAAATTGGAATCCAAACCACACCTATTGTCCTTCCAGTAGTCTGAACTTTTTAAAATAACCCCCCTTCAGATACTGAAAGCAGACATCACTTCCTGCAAGAAGCCACACCAAATACAAAGTATTGAAATACCCGTGATAATCCTCTTAGCAATTTGAAATGGCTGCAGAAAAAGTCCAGAGCAGAGATATAATGAAGCTGGTTAAAAACAAGGAAGACAAACACTACACAGCACCACACAACCTGCTCTAGAGAGCAGCACCTCTGGGAGGAGCTCTCTCATGTTGAACCTACAGGCTGAAATAGTAGTATGGTGCTGTCCCAGAGAGATAACACATCAAACAGCAAGAAGGAAAACATGGCACCAAATTATACTGGTCCAACTGCTGTGTGCTGGGAGTACTGCCTCCCTCTAAACCACGGTCTTCTGAAGAAATGTTTTATGACTATTTCCCTATTTCTGCTTTTTATTTTTTAACTGTTGACATGGGAAGTTTGAACTATCCACTGCCAGTTTCAAGAGCCATCTAGTTTACATTTGAGTACACATTTATATGTGTACCCTATGTATGTCCTCTACCTATCTTTTGAAAACCTTAGACAATTTAAACAAAATTTGATATAGATGCTGACAAATAAAACATGCCACTGGGTAGGGGAAGAAGACCACCAAGAGTGTGTGATTATACTGTTTTTCTCCTAAGTATGCTCAAAAAGTGCACAACTCTGTCCCACGGTTTTTATTTTTCTTGTGGAGACACTATTAAGGGGTCTCTCTCCCTCCTCGTTGGCTTCTTCCTGAAGCTTGTAGGATTATTACACCTCTGACATCAATGCCCTCCTGCCAATCTGCCTGAACATATTGGTCCACCTCAAAAGTTGTTCATGGAGCAAGTAGACATGATCCCAAAAATCTGTTTGACTTATGAAAAAATGCTGTAAGAAGACAAGACAGCCATGTAGAGGTAGAAGATACTCTTGTACCCCTTCACGCTGCACTGAGATGTAAAAAAAATCCAGCGCCAGAAACACTTTCAAACTCCAGTCTGAGAAAACAGCATGACACAGGACTTGTGTTCCCAGATAAAGAACCCCCCGTAGATTTTTCTACAGCCACACTGTCCAAGGGATTTGTGGTTGTGTTTTGTGGCTGCTGTGAGATACCAAGGAATCAGAACCGGCAAACCACCTCACAGAGTCAAGAAACAGAACACTCAGATTCACTCCCACCCTAAACCAAATAGACTTTTACAGCAGGATGGAATTGTTATTTCTCAGTTAGGGGCAGGACTTGCAATTTCTATAATTTGTCTGACTTTTTTGTTGCTATCTACAGGCACCCATCTTTGCTTTTACTTACACAGTATCTTCCCTGAATGAAGGGGCAGGAAATATTTCTTAACAATCTACATCACCCTGTTCTTCAAAAGCTTGCTAGTGCAGTAAGAAATGAACCCTAAACGGTCAGTATTAAATGAATTCACAGAAGGTCTCTAAAGCACAATACGGTAAATCAGTATGTACTGTGTGTCAGTGTGACAGAGACCCCAGAATTGTGGAAAACTCAGAAAGTATTGTAGGAACTTTGTGACAGCTGCATGCATATGCAAGGACTTTTTGTCTACAGAGCCAGAAAAGCAAGATAAAAATCTACTTCCTTCACAGACTTAAGACAGTGAGAACAAGTTAATGTAAATCCTCTGTACCAGAATAGGGAAGATAAGTTTGTTTGTTTGTTTTTTTCACATCCTCACTCCACAAGAAAAAGCATGGAATATTTTAACTAGATTTATAGGCCTCTGTGGATAACACATACTGGTTTGAGGACAGTCAGTCTCTATTAATGGGAATGAACTCACAGCCAAGCAGAGACGGCTGTGTGTAGCGCTCTGTGGTCTTGGCCTTTGAGCAACACTGATGAAAGGCTAGGGACAAGCCATTTAGCTATGGATGCTTAAGAGAACAGGGGAGGGGGAGTTCTGAAGAGCTAATGTTTTGGTTTATGAGCCCTGACAGGCACTGTCAACAACAGCAATACTGTTGTTTTAGCTTGTGGTTTCTATAATAAAATTAGACCTCTCAAGGTAGTCAGGCCACATCTCCACAACTCACATTGGGAGCCAAGGGCAGAGATGTTGAAGAGAGAGCAGAGGCCTCATGCTCTGTATCCACATGCAGTGCAAGCAAGGTCAGCACTGCAAGATACCTTCCTGCAACTTAGAGTCTTGTTGCAATACAAAGTCTATGCTGTTTTGCCCTTCTGGAACTATAATTTGCACATGGACAAATGCAGAGCAGATAATACCAAGTCTGGTCATTCATAGCTTTGGCATCTTTATTGCAATTGTAGACATGCATTCCCTTAGAACTGCTCAGTTCTCTGACAGGCTCAGCCTTAGATTGCACAGTGGGGAGAGAAGAGCAGGACTATTATCAAGCAAGGGAAACACCATCCTTCAACTGCAGCTAGGACCATGGGAAGCCAGAGATGCAAGTAACTTAGAAACTACAACATATGTCACTACATCCATGAAGCTTAATGGATGAGTTCCTCCTCTCCTACATCACAGAATAATCTGAGTTGGAAGGGACCCACAAGGAACACGAAGTCCAGCTTTTAAGTGAATGGCCCACAGGGGGCTCGAACCTGCAACCTTAGCATTATTAGCACCACGCTCTAATCAACTGAGCTGATCTCAGGGTTTGCACAATCACCTCAGTCTTGAAACATGACTAACATATGAACTGAACACAACACTGAACAGGACTGTATTAAAAAGAAGGACAGGATTCTCTTTGAGACTCTTCCTCTGAACCCACTCATTCAAAATGTTCAAAGGGAAAAAGTAACTTCTTTTACTGCACCACTCTCTTGTGTGATTTTGGGCAGCCTGGGGAAGCTACTCACACAGCTTTGAGAATTAATGCATTTTCCTGTGTTGGGGACTTCACCAGAAACAATTTCCTCCAAACCAAACTGACTGAAAAAACACTGGTGTTACAACCCAAACAAACAAAAATCTTGCTGTGATGAGCCACCAGCAAGTTAGTCCAGAAACCACAATATTAAAAGATTTTATGCTACGACAGTGACTCATAAAGTAGGAGAGATTACTCTGACAGGGAGTAAAGTGTTTAGCTAAAATTGCAGATAATAAAATCATTCCCTTCAGAGGTATTTTTTCTATGATATGGAACAGATGCAACTGTTTGGTATCTTTAGATGACAGTTTCAGCCAGGTCAAGTTCATGCTGTTTCTGGATCCTACCAGAACTTTTTCTGTGCCCAGTGAATTGATGGGGGGTTTTCTTGTGGATGGCATCTCTTCAGCAGAGCAGGCAGAAAAGCAGAGAGTACATGTCAAAACAAGGCAGTGGGGAGGAGAGAGAAAGGGGAGAAGAAAGGAGGATGGGGAAAAAAAGCAGTAGCCCCTACAAGACACATTCCATCTTGCAAAATTGAGTAGGATTTTTATTTTCCTGGAGCTCCCTCTTGCATTGTGGAGAACACAGTATCACAGAATGTTCTGAGTTGGAAGGGACCCACAAGAATCATCAGATCTAACTCCTGGTCCTGCACAAGACAGCCCCAAGAGTGACACCATGTGACCAAGAGTATTGTCCAAACTCTTCTTGAACTTTGTCAGGCTTGGTGCTGTGGGAAGCCTGTTCCAGTGCCCAACCATCCTCTGGGTAAAGAATCTTTTCAAATACCCAACCCAGCTTCAGGCCATTCCCTCAGGTCCTGTCCCTGGTCACCCCAAAGAAGAGATCAGTGCCTGCCCCTCCTCTTCCCCTCAGGAGGAAGCTGTAACTGCAATGAGGCCTCCCCTCAGTCTCCTCCAGACTAAACAGACCAAGTGACCTCAGCTGCTCCTCATATGGCTTCCCCTTAAGACCCTTCACCATCCTCGTAGCCCTTCTTTGGACACTCTCTCAAATTCAATATCTTTTTTATATTGTGGCACCCAAAGCTGCCCCCAGCACTCAAGGCGAGGCCGCCCCAGTGCAGAGCAGAGCAGGACAATCCCCTCCCTTGCCCAGCTGGTGATGCTGAACCTAATGCCCCCCAGGACAGGGTTGGCCCTCCTGGCTGCCAGGGCACTGCTGGCTCATGTTCAACTTGCCATCGACCAGGACCCCCAGGTCCCTTTCCATGGTGCTGCTTTCCAGTGTCTCATTCCCCAGTCTGTCCATACAGCCAGGGTTGCCCCATCCCAGGTGCCGAATTCAGCACTTTGCCTGGTTGAGCTTCATATGGTTGGTGATTGCCCAGCCCTCTGATTTGTCCAGGTCTCTCTGCAGGGCGTCCCTCCTCTCCAGGGAGTCAACAGAAGCTCCTCCCAGCTTCGTATCATTTGCAAACCTGCTTAGTATCCCCTCCCATCCTCATCCAAGTCATTTATTAAGATGTTGAAGAGCACAGGGCTGAGGATGGAGCCCTGTGGAATCCCACTAGTGACAGGTCACCAGTCTGATGTCACCTCATTCACTATAACCCTTTGTGCCCAATCCTTTGCACCAGTTGCTCACCCATCTCATGACATGTTTGTCCAGCTGTGTGCTGGACATTTAGTCCAGAATGATCCTGTAAGTAGTATCAAATAGTATCAAAATCTTTACTGAAATCAAAAAAAGATTACATCTACTGGCTTCCCTTGATCAGTTAGGTGGGTTACCCTGTCATAAAAGGAAATCAGGTTTGATAAGCAGGACTTCCCTCTCATGAAGCCATGCTGGCTTTGAGACAGGTCACTCTTATCCAATACAAGCCTATCTGTGGGAAGAATATATTGTCCCCTCACATCAGTACAATCCCATGTAAGTAACAAAGTTATCATAGAGCAGAACGTGTCCCACAGACATCCATCTCTTTGGAGAGGAAAAGGGGTCCTTCCCCTTACCACTGCAAGTTATGTTGCTGAAGCAACTGCAGTACCTGCCTTCAGTTTGTTATAGCCAGCTTTGAAAGTAATATACTTTTACACTGAACAGAAATGGCTTGAAAACTACAGCTACAGAAGACTTGAAGAATGAAAATAATCATAACAACCTCTGAGTAGTACAGAAATGCTGAACAACCTTTCCCAAATTAGCAGCATCAAATTCTTTTACAGCTGTAGATACAGTTTAAGAGGTTCAGATTTGATATCCCAGTCTGTTACATTACAAGTAGCACGGCAGTATTCAGTGGAATTTGCAGGACTGTCCACAAGGGCTAAGAAACAGTCCAGGGATTCACTCATGTGGCCAAGTGTTGCTGAAAAATAGCAGCAAGTACTTGGTGATCTGCCAGGTCTCACTGGAGATCCAGTGAGGACATAGGTGATCAGGATGAGCAGAGACCACTCTAAAAAAAGTAATGCTGCCTTGAGAGACGAGCCACAATGAGGGAGAGTGTACCTATTTCTTCCAACACAGTGGAAGTGTTCTAGGGATCTGTAGTTTTAAAGGTGGTTTGTACTTTCAGTAAAATTGAACCTTGGAATTTTCTGTCGACTAGAAATGTACATCAACTACAAGTTTAAAACAGAAAACACTCATCTAGCCAGAGCAGACACTCACACAGCAATTCCCAAGTCACTTTAATAAGCTGCAGTCAAAACTAATTGTATGGAGAAGTGCACAATCAGATTTAAGGTCTTGGAAGTGACGGAAAATCCATCATGACTGCTACAACCCAGGAGCTAATTACCATCCCATTAGAAAATCTGGCACTCTATTTCTAATATGAATTGGTCCAATTCCCCTATTACAGCTCATTAAAACTGCCATACTACAAATCTTCCTGTGTGTATTAAGATTGATATGTCACCTCAAGTCACCTCAATGGGTAAATTTGAGAGCTTACCTTTTGTTCTGGGAGACTTAATGAGTTTTCTACACCACTTTTCTCTCATCTCTTCCTTCCTAAGTGTATTAAGACAAGCACAGGATAAAGAACCCAGTAACAGGCTGTATAATGGCAGAATGTACTTTTCCATCCCTGCTCTGGATTCCTTCTGCTACACTGCCTGCAAGGACTGTGATAGCTAGTCAGCCTCAGCATAAAACTAGGACTACATGTTTGACCAACTACCCCTCAACCCCTGGCCCTTCCCTGCTATTTCTGAAGCTTTCTTTCTCAAGATGCAGCCCCCACTATGTAAGTGGGATCAACGTGGCTGTGCTTCTGAAACACACAGGCTTTCATTTTTCATGTTCAAGTGTGCCTAGTTTATAATGCAGTACTTTCTTAATTTATTTCATCCTACCAATTTTATCATCTCCAAACTCCCATGCAATGGCCTTATATTTTCTTCATGCTACAGATGGAAACTAATTCTGTAGATGAGAGAATTACTTAATCTTCCCTCCCTCAAAAAACTGCAAGCAAGACTAGTACATTTTCTGTACAAAAGATGGCCAGCAGCATAAAGGAAATCAGTATTGCTATTGACAGACATGCCACAGTTCCACTAAGATACCAAACACAGACAAAAGGCTATTCCTCCATTCACTCCTCATAGCTCATTTCAATTTATTTTGTTTTAGAGAAACAACTCAAATCTCACAGTTCTTCCTTTGACTAAGAACACGGCCAAAAGTGGTATTTGGTGCAATAAGTGTACAAAATTCATGGCTAATTTTAATTATAAGAGCTTAATTTTGGAGCTATGTATCTGGTATTTACTAGGATCATCGGATATCTAGGAAAGAAGTAAGAAGAGAAAAATTACTATCACCTTTATTATGAACTATGCTCTGAAACAGCTTTTTTATATATAAAGACTTTTCAAAATCACATGAGCTTTTAAAAAAAAGAGGCATGTTACCAATTCTGTTGTGCTTGTGTTGTGGTTGGGTTTTGGTTGTTTCTTTTAACACCATTTAGCAAATCCTTTTGACAGAAAGTTCCACAGGAAAGTCCGAATTGGTCTTCTGCAACATCTGTATTTTTATGATAAGAAAATACAAACAAATGTATAGAATGTATTGTCTTTCTGCCACTATTTTAAGTGTATCTTGCCACCAGTTCTGTCTTTCAAACTATGTCCCACAACACATGAAGAAGACTGGAGGAGTAGAATGAAAGAGACTGATTACCCTGAACAAAAAGTTTCAAACTGAGGGGAATGCAAATCAGTGAATGTTTCAAGCAGATTATTTTTCTAAAATCTGCTTTTCTCCAGATAATTATTTTCCTTACATGCCTCTTAAACAATTCTTCTCCAGAGTCAAGGACAACCCTCTCTTTTCTAGACAATTCTAGACATTTTGTTAGCAACTCAGCCAGTCTGTTATCAGGATCCTCCAAAATTGGACCAATCCTGTAGTTCTTGGTGACGCACTGCTTTTTCCAGTTTTCTTGGGCACTCCAGTGTATGTTCATGTTCAACATACTCCTACACTGGTGCAGCTCCAATGCAGAGCAAGAGGCAGCACAATAGCTGAGATATCCCTACTGTATGATCCCCAGTGCCCAGTGTGTCAGACTGGCAATGGCAAGGAGAGATGGAAGCTGGGATACAATCTTGGAGGTCCTCTGTCTGCCTAAATCTGTCCCTCCATCTCACAGGACAAAATATACAGAAGAGAAGTTCTTACAATTCTACATGAATAAAAGCCAGGGAATAGAACATGATTTTCTGCCATCCTGTCAGAACACAAAGCCAAACTTTCTGCTCAGTTTCACTCCAGAGGCCACATTCTGTCTCTTATTTTTGGCTTTAGTGATGCTGTAAAATGCACAGTCTATTACCAGGCATAAGAGCCGGAAACAATTTTAAAACTGATTCTGTGTGAAAAGAAGAACAAAGAGAAACCAAAGAAACCAACTTTTCACACACCGTAATTATTCCAGGATTCCACATACATCCAGTGCACCATGAACTGTAATTGTGGAATAAATTATAATTCATGGTTTTGTTAATTTCCAAGCACAGGAAATTCTCTCTACTTGTACCCTGTCCTCTCCTTGCTTTGCTTCTACTCTTGGCTGGGAGATGGAGTGGGAGAAGCAATTGAACATATGAAGCATCGAAGGAATAAGAAGTCAGAGTTCAGTGGTTTCTACAAGATAATTGGTGCCTCACACTTGCTAGAAACTGAGAGGATTAAACAAAAACCCAAATCCATAGTTTGGAAGTAGTACGTAGCTCGCAAAAATTGCTTTGTGGAGATTGAAAATCATTCGGAAAAACTTGCTCCAATGGGTTTTATTGCATGTTTTTGGATTCAGCATCTTACTGAGAAACCTTTATGATAAGCAAGTCAATACCTACAACAAACAGGAAGATATATCTAAAACTTCAGGTACAAAATTCAAGATTGCACTTTTCTGTAAGAATAATACAGCAATCCAGCAAGTTTTAACAGTTCAAGTGGCTAAAGACAGCTTACATTAAGTGGCATTGCACTTGTGCACTACTCATAACCTCTGTAACTGCTGAAGTATGTGCAGTACTTAGGGATTATTATTATTTTGCTGTTTTGCTGGCAAAACAGCAAAAGCCTCAGTAACACCTACAGACTCCTTTTTAATTCCTCTTGATGTCCATAAAAGTAAATGGAATAATGAGCAGTGTTCACCACTCTGTGATCTCTGCTGGATCCAGTCCAATTTATATGTCATTGTGAATTACTGACACACTGCAGCAGTAATTTTCTGTGTCTGATAAAGATAAAACACAACATGTAATTTGTTGACTCGTTCTCAAAAATCAATTAATCTTCTTAAATGCTGTTTGCTTTGGAGAAAAAGTAACAAGGAAAAAGAACGACCTCATGATGAAGTTATTCAAGAATTAGTGTCACCATTACAGAAAAAAAGTGGTCAAAATATATTGTCTAATGCTCACATCTGCATGAAAGTGCACTTAGAGCTATGAAACTTGACAGGCTAGAGACACTGTTACAAGGTTAAAAAATTCTATACATTCAAGGAAATAATTTAGAATCTGCACTGGTGGCTCAGTCCTGACCTGCAAACCTCTGACTCTGTACACTGAATGTCTCAGCTGAAAAAATAAGAAATTGGAAAATGAACTTTCCTGATACTGACCTGGATAACCAAGAAAGGTTTAAAATAACTTGTTATCCCAAGAAAAAGAAGGAACTGAATTTAATGTGACTTTAGTGAGGAGAGACAAATGGAAGAGTGGCCTATGGATGTTGTGTGCAGTTTGTTGTTTTGTGCATCAGTGCCTACATTGTTTACATTGAGAAGTGGGGTAGATCTAAGAAGATCCAAGATCCACATGCTGAGAACTGCTAAGAATATGACGTATGGAGAGAACTGAAGCTGTTTCCATTTTATTTCACCTGATTGTATGATATGGCTATCTGTGTTCCTTCCCTTAAATGTTCCTTTTCCACTTCAAGGAAAACCCTCCAGCATTTTGAACTGTAATACTCCTATGCAGATAATTATATTCAGCATATTAGGAAAGTTTTCTCCTACTGACAAGATAATCCTCATGAAATCAAACTGTTTTTATGGACTCCACAAGACAAATAGGATGTCACACTGAAGACAGACTTTCTTAAGGGGAACAGAAACGTTTCAATCTACCAACATTTTCATCATGCCTCACCACAGAAAAGCAACTTGAGCCACACACTGCAAACAAGAGTTAAATTAATTTGGGGATTTACTTAGACTGGTAACGAATATTTTTTAAACTGTAAGCAGACATCTGTTTTGATACTGACAACCATTCATTAGCCTTGGTGTTCGCCAGCATAGTGCAGCAGATGTTATTTTCTTGTTGTATATTTTCATAAGATGTGGTCATTGTTTAAGCTACATTCTAACAAGGACTCAGAATTAAATTGAACTAGTTAAATTAAAAATTGAATGTTATTCTCCAATGTGAATTAATTACAAAGACACATTGAAGTGAGAGGAAACAATTCATGTTCTGCAAATAGCTGCAAAACAGTTACAATGTTAACCTTTGGCTGATCTTTATGCACAAGTGGAAATAAGAATATCCTGGAAATGTTTGTTATTGTGTCTCTGAGCATTCTTTTATAACATAGATGTGTGTATAAATAACGAATATTTGACAGAAGCACACATATATGTGCACATAAAAACACAGTCGGGTATTTAAATTTTGGATTTTTGTCCAAGCAAACGTATTTAGTGGGAAAGCACAAAATAATTCAAATAAACAGGAAAACTCTGGCTTTTCTCTGTCTCTCTAAACTGACATGCAGTTCAGGTCCAGACAGTTTCCAATTTCTGTTCTGATAAAACAAATGGTGAGATGTAATTAAGAAATTTATCCTCATGTTATTTCATTTTAACAGCACAGAATGGTAAACTTATGTGAGATCTCTCTATATTTGACTGGTTCATCTGATAACAATCTGAAGTGCTGGATGCTCACTTGGACTGAATTTTAAATCCCTGAAAGTTCATCTATCACCAGCTCATAGACTGCAGGAACAAGAATGCTATTAACTTTATATTTTGTTTTCCTTATCTTTCTTTTATTTCCCCCCGAATTTGCTACTTGTGAAAGGTCCAAAATTACTGTAACTGGAGACTAGATGGGATAAAAAGATGTTCTCTTTATCACCAGAGAAACTGCCCTACCTTGTCCTCTCAACACAACTTCAGTCTGAAACTTAAAACCAGCTGCCACATTCTGACTACAAACATGTCTTTCATCATTGTGCATTTAATAGAAACTTTATGGCCCAGTTTGAAATTCCCTCTTCAGCATTCAAGGAACACAAAATACGTAAAGAATTCTACAGCTAAGGACAAGACAATGCTTGTAGGTCAATGTAACTTATTTTATTACACCAAGAGGTACAGCTTTTTTAAAAACTTGAATAAGCTTTTGGACATGCAATCCCTTCTTGGGGTATGAAACACATAATAGAAGCAGCCTATTTAAGAACTATATTAACCACAAGGAAACCTGAGAACTGTGACAATTACAAATCATCACAAGACCATTGAAGACACTAAATTGTGCTATTTGAAATTGAGGCTACACAAGATAAAGGCAGCAGCCAAGTTAATCATGACATCTTTCCTAAGAAACCACAGAGACAGTGCTATTAGCCCTACAGTAAAAAAGCACATGATTAAAAGCTAGTTCATGCCCCAAGCTGTGCAACTATGCTATTCTGTTACTAACTGTAAAACTGTAGTATCAACTTTCTACCTGTTCCACCAGAGCAGGCTCACCCCAATTACATTAATCTGTGTAAATCACATCTAGAACTTCAAAGGAAAGCACTGTAAAGTACAAAAGACTGTATAATGAATAGCACTTGAAAGAAAAGCACAAAGAACATAGTGTTAAGCCCCAAAGATCCACAATTATCCCACCATCAGGTTCCTCCAGCCAGAGTTCTGAACAAAACTTTGGAAGAAAACAGTGGAAACAGAAATCATGGATGACATAATAGGAATGGACCTGAACACCATTTCATTTACTGAGGTCAGTGGATCTTGCTGAAACGACAAGATCTGAGTCAGTACAGGTGAGAAGGGGAGAGAGCACACTTGTAGTCTAAAGAGCACCTTCCCTTCCAAAGCCAGCAACCATATCAGCCTGTTTGGAGGACACAGGTGCTCAGACCTGCAATCTCAGGGGCAGCAGCAACCTCAGGGACAGCAGCAAGCCAGCTGTCTCACACTGATGGGATATAACTGCAATCACCCAGAGTTTCCAGCCCTTGAGGCAGGAAGCTTGAGTGTAAGGTAAAGTCCATCTTTTGTTTGGATCCCAGTTGCCAGGAAGGAATGACTTTACAGCAGCATTAATTATGAGGCAGGAAGGAACAACAACAACAAAAAAATCCCCAAGAATAAAAATTTTAAAATTGCAGAAGAAGGCAATAGGAGTCATGAGACAACATAACAAGTTAGTAGAAGGACAACATGAAGGATATATATGTGTGTGTGTGTGTCAGTGCCTGTGCACTACTAGCACTTCCCATAAGACTTAGCTATTTGCCAGAACCTGGCTTACTATTGATCATTTGAGACATCAGTGACTGGTATTCTCAGAGAACATTTAGTAGCACTTCTCACTAGGCATGATGCCTAAATGTCATTCCATCCCTTTTGGAATTATATGCCAAAATTAAGATGTAAATTACTTTAAGTAGTGATATATTCTTTGTATGCTGCTTTGATTGATACAGGTACTATAACAGCTAATAGCACCTACTGTAAAAGGTGCTGGGACCAGTTTGTGCTGAGGAATGTTTAGCTGTGAGAGCCAGGATTCTCAGTTTATTCACTTTAAACAAAACTCCAAACCATTAGAATTAAAGAGCAGGATTCAGAAGTTTATTTAAGACTCTCCAAGCAGCATTCAGGGTTTTTATAGCAGTCGTGATAATGATCTTACACTTACGGAGAATCTTTCATCCAGAAGGATTCACTTATGGGCTTTGTGGATACCATGGGAATAAGCGTCCTCTCTTCTGCCAACGTACACTGTGAAAAGCTGTTTACACCTCTGGAGGAAAATGTTGTGCTGTGAGAATTGCTACATCCCAAACAAAATGGATTAGGACAGGCAATGCTAAGTGCTACAACAGTCAAGTACAAAACATAGTGGGGAATTTGAAGAAACAGAACACAAATAATCAAAACCATGTTCTAGTCAGGACACTGAGACTAACGGAGTAATTTCCAAAATGTATCATGGTATCAGTCATCAAACTTCTGCTTTTAAATCCTCATTGGACCTTTTGCCTCTCCCTTAGTTTCTCTCAATGTATACTCATACAGGCTGCTCTCTAAAACATTTGCAACCATTAAGCTGAACCTGAGGGTGCTGTTTCCAGGTACGTTACATAAAAAAGTTGGTAATTGCTAGCTTTTAATGCTACCCAATGTAAAACAAGAAGGATTTAAAATCAAATAACATGAACAAAAAGCATTTCTAGAATAACATTTATATTTTAAATGCATTCAGATAATTGTCACTAGGTTCAACTACCCTCTTTAATTCAATTTATTTCTGACTTGGTCACATCATCCTTACTTACATAAGCTGTTTTTTCCCATATAGGTGGAAAAGAACAGGACTGCCCATAGAGATAATAGGAGCAAACTGAGGACTTCTGCAACAAAAGAAAGGTAATGTGAAAATTATGCACCACCACACCAACCAACAAACCAACCCACCTACCTACAAAGGTGCTGCCCTCAGCTTAGGAACTCAGGAAAAGAGCACAAAAAGAATGGTTCTTGCTATTCATTCAGTACCACACTAGTCTGATGTTTTCATTAGTTGGTAAAGAGACTTATGACTGAGGGAAAAAAGAGTATCTTAATGAACCTCAACTGTTTCCCCCGACCTCCATGTTTTCTTCCTCTCATGGTCTCCCTAACTAAGAAATAATCACATCATAATGTCACATAATCTCCAATTAACTCAACAAGTCAGACCAGTCAGCTCTCCTTTTGACACCAGACTGCTCAGGTGATCTTTAGATGTTACCTTCCAAAATTTAATTTCCAACAATCAGACTTAATTCAAGGTTAACACCAATTTCCCCCACTATGGAATAGGAAAAATAATATATGGGGAGAAGTTTCCTAGCACAAAAGTATGTATTTTCAAATTAAATTAAAAGGAAGGAGCCTCCCACCGCCCCTAGGAACAGGCCATGATATTGCTGGTCCGTGAACAAGTAACCATGGCAAGGCTGAATGCAAACCTAAGTGCTTGCAGAATGATGGCCAACCTCTGATACAAGGTCATGAGGCAGAGATCCACCCTTTATTACATTTTAAATGTTAAATGCATTGCCTTGCTAAATCTACCCACTTGGTGTTGATCCAATTGCTTCAGTCATGAAAGACTTTTACTTGAAAAACACCTAAGCTACAAATGGACTCCAAATATCAGGCAGGCAGGCAAAGCACATATTACAAACAAGTAAATAACAAGCTTTTCTTCTGGGAAGAAAACAAATCATCAGTTCCTGGCAAGGAGGAAAATCACTGTTTCCAGCAACCAAGACTTCAGAACAACAATCTAAGCTGATGAATCAGAATTCGTAATGACACAAACAGAATTATACATGGCCCTCTACAAGGGTTTATAGGAGAAATTAAACTTAACTACATTACCAGTAACATGACAAATGCAGCTACACTAAAAAACACATGATAAAAAAATGGTAACTAAAGAAAATGGTAACCATTAAGATGATTTTATCATTTAAAAAATGAATTTCAGCATCTGATTGCTCAAATGACATTTTTTCCCAGTAGCATTGAGCTGAATTGGCTATTCAGCAGTGTCAATATCATTAATTGCTAATGCTGAAATAGGGTTTTCTTTTTCACATCAAGCAATATGTGATTGACAGCCATGCCAGAGATTGTATAGATTTTAGGACAGGAGTGGCTGTTTGTTTACTCTCTGTGACTTTTCTCACTGTGGCAGGGCAAAAACATAGGTGACACTAAGAGGAATTTATTCAGCAGGCAAATTTCTTTCCTTTGTTTTTTTTTCTTGGTAGAACAAAGAGGAATAGAAAAGTAACTACCAGAGACTTAATTTTCTTGGGAAAATGTTATAATAAGAGCAGGGCTACAGGATGTCCCTTTTAACACCAAGGGTGAGAAGGAAGATGTAACAAAAGAAATGTACAAGCATTTCTTTGATAGTGACACAAATGTAAGTACACATAGTATCAGATTAGTAGAACAGTGTCCAGTTTCTAAAACAGACAAAGAAATAACAAGATTAACTGGCTGAAATCCAAAGCTAGAAAAATCTCACCAGAAAGAGAAACACGAATTTTAAATGAAGGTAATAAACTACTGGGTTATTTTACTGAAATATTTTGGTAGATTCCTCAGCATCCCAGTTGGACAGCTTTCTATAAGATAAACCCTCAAATGACCACAATGCATTAGACTTCACACAGAATAAATGGGTACTATTTCCTGGCATCTGATATAACACAGATATGAGTACACGTCCATAATGGTCTCTGCTGACCCAGAATGATCAAAAGCTTTATTCCAAACTGAATATACAAAAGAACAAGAGAACTATTTATGTCAGTTTTTTGTGTAGCTTTCTGACAGCTTCATTTAGGCTGATTTGAATTTTACTGGATAATAAAATCTAACTGAAGTAATTTCAAGCTATCACTAGTGTGAATAAGGTGGAAAAATTGGAAACTTCCTGTTTTAGGGAAATTAGATTTTGTAGCTATGCTGTCTCTCCATTTCTTCAGACTTAATAACTTTTGAAAGTAATAACTAATTTAAAAAACAAATGGGATACTAAGTGTCTAAGAAATTAAATTCTTGAAGCTGATGGACCAGGCATATAATATACTTTTCCTCATTGTCTGCAAGAATTAATCTATTGACATATCCATGTCTGGAGACTTACTACAAGAATGTGGTGTCTGATCCTGGCAAAAAACCAGTCATGTTTCACAGATCTCCTAGATTTTATTAGAGCATGTGGAAATAGATAACCCAAATGACAAAGTTCATTTGGGTTTCCACCAGGCCTTTGCAAGGCCACTCACCTAAGGTCTTTGAAGAGCCAAACTGCCATGGAATAATCTTACTATGGATAAATAATTGCATAAAATACAAGAAAGAAAATGTAAGGGCAATTTGACATTTTTCATAATGATGAAGTTCATCACCAGATGTCCAGCTGCATCCACACTAAGGGCTATTTTATTCAACTTCATCACAAATTATATAGAGAAGAGTAGACAGTAAAGTGACAAAGATTGCAGCTGATGCTAAATTATTCAGAAGAGAAGAAAAGCTGAATAGCAAATTACAGATTCATAAAATTGTTAAGGTTGGAATATCTTTAAGGTCAAGTCCAACCACCAGCCTAGCATCATCACCATGTTCACCATTAAAACATGCAAGTGCCATAACCACAAGTTTTTTGAACATGATGACTCCACCACTTCCCTGTGCAGTCTGCTCCAATGCTTGACAACTCTTTCTATGACAAAATTTTTCCTAATATCCAACCTAAACTTCCCCTAGTGCAACTTGAGGCCATTTCCTCCTTTCTGTCACTTGTTGCCTGTAAGAAGAGGCTGACCCCCATCTGGCCATCCAGCCAGCCTTCTACCCAGCAAAGAGTACACCCATCCACACACCCCATGGGAACCCACTTTATCCATGAGAATGCCATGGAAGGCAGTATATAGGTAGACAACATCCACAGCCTTTCCCTCATCCAGTAAGTGGGTCACCTGGTCACAGGAGTAGATCGGGCTGGTCAAGTAGGACCTGCCTTTCATAAACCCACACTGGCTGAGCCTGGTCCCCTGGCTGTCCTGTTCATGTTGCATGAAATGGATCTGGATGAATCCATATTGTGTGTATATATGTGTGTGTGTGTGTGTATACATATATATACAGTCCTGGTTAAGGGCAGGACAGGGTTAATTTCTGCAGCAGCCAGGAGGTATGTGGCTGAGGGGGCATGGCCAGGACCCTGATGTTACTCTCTACCACCTCACCTCATTGCCATCGAAGGAAAGGAACTCTCGCTCTTCTGGGGAGAAAGGGTTCCTTCCTGTTGAGAAAATGTGGCAGGGAAGCTTTCTCATATTGTTCATTGTCCCAGGCTCTGTGGTGAGCATTTCTGCATAGGAATCATTCTCTTGTTTTGTTACTGTTCATTTTCTTATCTCATTGCTGTTTCCAGTAAAGTGTTCTTATCCCAATCCATGACCTTTGCCTTTTGTACCTCCAATTCTCACCTCTATCCTGCCGCAGCGGGGAAGGCGGGGGACACGGGGGGAGCGAGAGAGAGCAGCAGTGTGGTTTGGAGAGTCTCAGTGGGGGCACTGAATGGGGAGTACCATTCCTAAGCCACTACAGTATACATATAGGTGTGCACATTTTCTATTAAAGGGCAGGGAGGGGAACAGGATGAATCCATTGCTATTGTTTTTGCTGTGTTTTCTGTTGTGTTGATCTGCATGGCCAATCACTCGTGTATGTCATAGCTACGCTGTGTGCGGCTGTGTGTCTACTATGTGCTCAGAATATGTGCTGTCTCACTACTGGCTGGATGAGGAAACATGGAGCTAGAGCAGACTTTCCTCTCACAAGCTACCGGATTCGGCAACTACTAACAGCCTACATGATCATTCCATATTTGCCCTCTTCCACGGAGGTGCCAGAGACATGAAGGCCTTCCTGGAACATCCTTACACTTGTCCATAAGTGTCCTGCAGGGATCACCACTGCATTCTTTATGTATAAAAGCTGTTAAGTCCTCATCTCTGAGGAGCAGAAATCTGAAAATTCTGTTCTTCTAAATACATTTATATCTACAGCTTGTAAAACTGGCTTAGCTTTTCCTTGTATTCTCTCAGCCCCTGTGGGAGATAATTTGCTTCATTTTCACAGGATTTTTGAATTCACTTCATCCTATGGTTTCTCTGAACTGTCTTGCAGGAACTACTGCCTAATGCACTTTCTAGTAAAGCAGTTTGTACTCTGCCAACTGTCACTCAAAGTAGTATAGAAATTCACTTATGTTCCTGCCTATTTAAATCAACAACCACAAGAATGACATTTGCTTGACAAAACTGTTGCACCTTAAAAAACAGCATTGAAATATTTAGCAATACAATTAAATTTATTCTTTTTTGCAACGTTCTTCCTCAGTTGCAGAGTATTCCATTGACATCTGACAGAATTCAGTTGAAATTTGAAATTTTCAGGTCAGTATCCCTGTCAAAATAACAGATTAACACAGAAAATTTGTTTTTATCATCCTATAACAAACCAAGCTGGACTTTTTTTTTTCAAAGTGAATGCATCTTGCTATTTCTTGTAAAAATGTAAGAATACCATACAAAATGTCATGAAGTTTCAGGGAGTCTCTATTTTTTTCAAGAAGTAGGAGGTGGGAGACTAGAAGAGCAAACAAGC
Source organism: Corvus brachyrhynchos (assembly GCF_000691975.1). Lineage (NCBI taxonomy): Eukaryota > Metazoa > Chordata > Aves > Passeriformes > Corvidae > Corvus > Corvus brachyrhynchos. The sequence goes on along the minus strand of NW_008236217.1, from coordinate 1,903,862 downwards.
AAGGTATTTCACTGAGAATGGAAACAATGAAACCTGGTTTCCTATGGATTTGTGCTATGTATGGATTGAGCTCTATGTGACTTCTCTCCTGCCTAATAAAGATCCTGTTTATGCTGCATAATTCCCCTCAGATCATTAAAAGGGTTTACCCCTTTATCCAGACGTGTACATTTTAAAAAATGTATAGCAACTTGCTAGATTTTTTACTTTTTCCCCCTCTGTCTGCAATTGCCCAGAAGGTTCAACCTGCTGTACTGGCTGAGACAGGGGACTACATTCTTTGAACATTGGTTACTCTCTGTTGTTTACAATAGTAAATTTAATTTTACAGATATTCCCCAACTTCCATATATTTATTTATAACATTTGATATATTTATTTCTTGTATCTATTTTCAGGAAATACTTCCAGGAATTTCTTCTGTTTTGGGGGACACAACCCTTGATGGAGCGAACATAAAGGATTTCTACCGCATGACCCCCACAAAAAACCTCTATAGGTAAATCTCTGATAGAAGAAGGACCACAGTTTTCATCTAGAGGAAGCTCTGCATGTAGCTAATGGCTTATCTCTCTGGGAAGTTTAAGATTAAAGACTGTCAGGTTGTAGATGCTCAATGCTTTCTCTCAGACACCTGCTGATGCCATGATTACTCCACAGGAAAAATGAAAGTCAACTCTGAAATACCATCACTAATATGATTAGATGGCCCGTGGTATACAGCTAGACCCACTACCTGTGAGCAGGAGAATTCTCTGCAGGGGAGAACAAGGACAAAATATGGAACTCTCTAATACAAAGTGCTATTTTTTTAAAAAGCCTACTTCCCTATCCTGATGCAAGCAAAATGCTGTACCAACTTGAGGTACTGTAAATCAAGACGACAAGTTCTATTGGAGAGAAAGAAAAGGGTTTCAATGTAACCATTCTCTCTTCCATGAAGGAAAGAACTCCAAAACCTAACAACAAGGGCTGAAACTGTAATGAGGTACTGTGCATACCATGAGGCAGAGTGCTGAAATGTAAACTCCTGCCTACTGAGGCAGGTCAGAGATGGTAGATTATACTCTCATTCCTTCCAACTTCGACTCTAGGGAATACCATAAATACCATAAATGGCCTCTTTTCTTAGTCACTGGTCTGAAAACTTGCAGTTAATTAATTTTACCCCATTCAGCATAAAGGTCTAGGGCTCTGTCCAACTTTTTTCAGTTAACATACAGCAATAAATGCAAGCTTCCCCAGGCTTAGCTAACAATTCATAACAGTGATTGGCAGCTCCTTCCAAGGTCTCCACAGATCACCCAGAATCACAGCCTGCCCCTGCAACTGCACAGGGGGTCTTTTTGTAAATAGTTCTTTCATGGCCTTGCCCAATCATACAATTCAATTCAGCATGAATTGAATTTTACTCACCCTCACCTAGCAAAAACAGAGTTTAGGTACTTGGTCAGGAAAATATTTTTAACTGGGAACTTTTTAGGAATAAATGACTACTAATTAAGTTACCTGTACTGGAGGAAGAAAAGCTGGGTTCTTCTCTCCTTATCCTGGAAGGAATAAAACTCACTTACCTATTTTCTTTTAGTTATCTACACTGCTAGGGTATGTGCTGTTCCTACTTATTTCAGCTAACCATCTCCAGCCAAGGATGCAAAAATCCCAAGACCAGGAAAGCATACAGGCTGACTCCGAACACTACTGGTTCCAGCACACAGCTACAGAGAAGACAACTTGTGCCCTGCAGCTCGTGCTTCTTGAACAACCTGCATCTTCTAGGCAGTCACTGATTATGAAATAAATGTATCAAAGGGAACACACTTAAATAGTAAATCCTGGACAAAATATACATAAAAATTCCAGTTAATTTAGCAAACATAAGGTCCTCTTACCAGCAAAACTCTACAAAAGCACAACTGGCATAACTACGTAAATGGCTTTCATGCTTTTAAATTACTTCAACCTAGACAGAGCATTCAGAAAGAGAAAATATTTTATAGTAGTAATTACAATGGCAATCAAAGTGAAATGCTAACTAATTTAAGCCCTGGGGCTGCAACTACTTTGCTTACACATCTGTTTGCAAGAGAAAGGTCTTAACTGCACAATGAAATAACTCTGAGAGTCCTGTATCTGAAAACAGGAGGAAACAGTTGTTAGAATACCAGAAAACAAGGGTTCTGTCAAACAGTAGCGATAGCCTTAAAATTCTCCACAGGCGCTTCTGAAAAAGAAAGGGTTGATTTGTAAAACCTAGTAAAACTCAACATCGAACAAAACAACATTGTCTGTGTCTCTTTATGTGGCCTGCCTGGGAGACCAGCCAATAAACTGATTTAGTTTAATATTTTACAGAAAACCTACCTGTAAAATCAATCATGGTAAGCTCTGCACAGGAAGTTCAGGGCAAGGGTGACGTAGCCAGTTGTAAAGTGTTGTTCTTGTGTTGATAGTCCATTCAAACATGCAGTTCTTCTCTGCAGTTCTCTCTTTAGATTAAAGATGCCTGACAAACACCCTCAAGAAGCTGTAAGTTAACATCACAATTTCATTGATTCTAAAAAGCCACCAAAACAAAGTACTGGAATGTAAACGATGAAAACGCAGTTTTCATTTCAGATGACAAGGGAAGCTTTGTTACTTCTCAACCCTCCAACCCCGCAAGAGGCATGCCAGCGTTGTCACGTTTTTTTAATTAAGTATTTAAGCACGAAACATGTTCCACACGACTCATGCGGTCATTCTTTCTAAGAATATAAAACAATACAAGGAAGAGTGGCCATATGTGATGCACAGATCAAGAATATTTTGTTCAGTTTATGGAAATACCCATCTACTGTGATGTGCACTCTACCTGCTGATGTGCACATTTCATCTGGCTGACAAGGATACTCATCATCTTTGTGAAAATGATGAATAACCTTTAACTCCTTGATAAATTACTGAAAATGAAAGCCTGACAAAGATGGGCTGAACCTGAAGTGATCCATTCTAGCTGAGGCAAGCAGAAACTGGGATGTATCTGTTTCATAGCCCAGTATTTTTAGGTAACTATTTTGGTGCTTATGGCCAGGAAGAAATCAGTATTTCTTGGTGCCCAGGCATCACTTCACCCAGATGGAAGCCTGTGCACCACAGTCCTTCACACAAAAATCCTCTTCCCTGCTCCCTTACTGCTCCCCATCACCCAAGTCTAAATAAATGAGTGTCAAAAATAGGTTAGAAACTGTTAATACTGTTAATAGTAATATTGTTAAATAGTTAATAATTGTTATGTTAATAATGCATGTACTGTTAAAAGGTTTGGTTATTATATTATAAAAGGGGTACTGTGTTACACCTAAGTAAAGTGCACCCCCCCCAAAGCAACAAGCCAGCCTGGACGAAACCCGTAAGAACCAATCAGCGCCTTAACCTTCAGACAAATGAAGGATCCAAACAGAGACCAATCCAAAGGGACAAAAAACAGTGTAAAAAGGGGGCATCCAGGTCAGTGAGGTGCGCCACTCGACCTTGAACATGGGGAACATCCCTGCTCTGAAGAAGAAGAAGATACAGCGCCAGCTCTGCAGCATCCATGCTCGTCGCTGACCAGGAGCCCTCCTGCTCTACTTTCCCCAGACCATCGATGTGTGCCCTACCCACGGACCCCTAGGCTGAAATCACTTTAGAACCGGGAGTGCGTTCCCATTTTTAACTGGAGGACACATGCATATGGCAGTTTGGGATGCAGATGTCTGTCAGCATCTTTGCTAAATCTGCCAGACCGTCTCAATTTGCTTAGCTTTGTAACAACCCCCGGTTGTATATCAACCCCCCTAGTTACATTTTTTGTCTGCATTGAGCTTTCAGATAAACCGTTCATCTTTTAAGTGACTGGTTTGCTGCACCCTGGAGCAAGCTGCTTACTTGAAACATGTAAAAACTCTAGGGAGAATTTATTATTATATCTCTGCACTTGTGAGACCCCATCTGGAGAGCTGTGTACAGTTCTGGTGTCTCCAACACACAAAGAACACGGTACTGTTGGAGCAAGTCCAGAAGAGGCCATGAAGTTGGTAAGATGACTGAAGCACCTCCCCTACCAAGACAGGCTGAAAAAGCTGGGTCTGTTCAGCTTGGAGAAGGCTGTGTGGAGACCTCACAGCAACCTTCCAGTATCTGAAGGGGGATACAGTGATGCCAGAGAGGGACTCTTAGTCAGAAACACAGTGATGGGACAAGGAGTAATGGGTACAAACCGAAAGACAGAAAATTTAGGTTAGATACTAAAAAGACCTTTTTCACTGTGAGGGTGGTGAGACACTGAGCAGGTTGTCCAGGGTGGCTATGGATGCCCCAACCCTGGCAGTGTTCAAGGCCAGGTTGGAGGAGGCCTTGAGCAACCTGGTCCAGTGGGAGGTGTCCCTGCCCATGGCAGGGGAGGTTGGGACTGATCTTTTAAGGTCTATTCCCACACCTTAACATTCTATTATTGTATTAACATATTCAGACATGTAACAGGTCAGCCTAACTGGATAAAGAAAACGCTGGCCCTCAACTAGGAAACTAACTGCTTTTTTTCCCTCTTCCCTAACCTTAAGTTGCTTCCATCCTCTGGTAGACACCACAGCAGCAGCCTCTGCCTGCCCCGCCTCCGAGGCGGCCTCAAGCCTGGCAGGGCCCGTCGCGCCCGCAGCCCCGGGGGGCACCGC
>NW_008236217.1:1885040-1898315 GCF_000691975.1 Corvus brachyrhynchos | reverse complement strand
GTTCCGCGGCTGCAGGCCCGGAGCTCCCCCCCTCCCCCGTGTCGAGGTCAGAGCTGTTGCACTAATTATTTTTTTCCTAATGAAATGCCACTTTACGTCTCCATCCAGTCTTCCAAGGCACGTACTTTTCCAGGCGCTGCTGCTTTGTCCCAGGCTTCTGCCCTGGAGTTCAGTGTTGGGGGAAAAAAAACCACCTCCTGGACAACTTCAGTATAAACTGCTTCAGTATAATCTTGCTTCAGTATAAACTGCAGCGATTAATAATTTCCGAGAGCTCATCCTTGCTGTAACTTAATTGTAGTGATTTAGCACTTCCCCGCCTCAGTGAAGTGCAGGTGTAGGTAATAATTGGTGTCCCAGATGGGCAGGCCTTGATAGGAGCAGGGGAGTAATGTGTCATGGTAAGAGAATCTGATTATTGCGGAGGCTGAGTGGGACATAGTATGAGGGTCAAACTCTATGGTTGATAAAGAAATTAACCAGTTATTATGATTGCAGAGCTTTCCTTTGTGGTGTGGGAGTAAAGCAGTGGGCCGAGTTCTTCTTTTTGTGAAGCTCTTGCAGGTGCCTGTCTTGACTGGAATTAGTTTTAAATGCTGCTGCTAGGCTGAGATAGGAATACATTCCACCCACTTCACACTGACTTTCCGTCCACTTGAATAAAGGCAGCCTTTCAGGAGATGGAGAGGTTAGGGCTGCTTAGGTCTTCTCTCTCTTCATTTATCTGAAATTGAATGTACTGTTTTGTTTAGCTAAGTGTGTAACTTCAAGCTTTCTTAAACTTAGTTTGTATCACTCTAGCTTTGTTTGGCAGTTTACTGAATGAATCTAAACAAATTAGAGATAGCAAATCCACTTAGTAAAATTAGTATAAATTCACTTACAAGAGACAAGGCCTTGAAAAGATGTTAGATACTGAGGGTGCCACATTTGTCATTTTTTTGTTGTTCAACTGCCAGGAAGCTCTCTTCTTCAAATTTGAAAAGTTTGCTGAAGGGTTTGACTAGTTGCCTTTGAAGCCACAGAGTATTTTGTCATTGGTATTGACTGTTAGGAAAGCAGTTCCTATATCTGCTTAAAGTCTAAAGTAGAAATTTGGTGTGTTCATGTTGAGATGATTTCTGTTGGCATCTTTAGGCATCTCACATTTGGTCTGTGCTCCTCATCTCCAGGAATGTGAAGGTTTATTTTGCAGGATTATTTTCTATCATCTGAAGTTTTTAGAGCAGTGATTAAAAAAGAAGTGGTGGCACTAAATTTCATGAGAGGCAATAAAGGTGAGTTTAAAAGGAGATTGTTGAGGGATGTACTTGTACAATGACAAAGGAGAAAAACTGTAAGGCTGTGTGGAACATTGTCCATGTTCACATTGTAAAAGGTACGTCAGACTGTGCAAGGATATCTCCTTGTGGCGAGAGTTTTAAGGACCTGTGTTAGGGTAAGAAAATGAATTATAGGGTCAGAAGATAATTCATGGAAAAAGGGACTTGAAGAGGTTTAAAGGAGTATCAGCTGCGAGGCCAGACCAGGTTGCCTAAGGCTTTACCCAGTCATGTCTTGAAAACCTTAAAGTATGTGAAGACTGCACAGCCTCTCTGGGCAGCCTGTTTCATGGCTTCATTGGCTTCACAGTAAAGAAGCTTTTCTCTGTAACTAGTCAAAATGTCTCTTGATTCAGTTACCAGAAGAAACATTTTTCTGTTGTTGGGACTATGACTTGGTTGAGTGCTTCTGATTTCTAGGACGTCAGTGGAAGTAGCTTGTCCTTTGTGCCAGTTAGGCATCTGGTAATAGCAGTCAGCTTTGACCTTTTGATCTAAAAAGGGGGTGAAGTTAGCTCTGTTCTTAAAAGTAGTGAATATCAGTGGTAGAAAGGGAGATTCATCAGTCAGTCTTCCAGCAAGCTTGGATATTGGTTTTGTATCACATATGTACCTGCCTTGTAGTAAGCTTTGAGGCCTGCTCATGCATCATCTAAGCTAACAAATTCATGGGTAGCTTGGGATATTTGTACCACTCTGTTGTGACTTCTTAAAGACTAATAAAACTTTACAGTGTCAGTACAGGATGAACTTCAAAAGATGCTTCTGTTCTTTCCTACCATTTAGAAAAAGTAATTTGCAAACTTCAAAAGTAATCAATGTTCCCACTGAACTGAATCATTACTGTGGCATTTAAAAAATGGGCTTTTAGTGCAGAAGATTAATGCTGTGTTCTTTTTTTCCCTTCTTTATTTTTAGGGGTTGGAAAGACTACTTTGATCCAGAAAGTCACTCAAGCTCTAAAATCCTCAGGTGTTCCCATTGATGGATTTTACACACAGGAAGTTAGAGAAGGTGGCAGGAGAACAGGATTTGATGTTGTCACTCTGTCTGGAAACCGAGGACCTTTATCTAGAGTCAGGTACTGAAGTTTTAATAACTATAAGCAGCTTATTGTTTTATGCGTCTGCTCCAGTCCTTTGGCATGTTAAATGCTCTTTCTTAAGGTGATTTCCAGCACACATGGCTTTCATGGTCAAGTTCTTGCTTGGTTTTTGTGTCCTGGCTGATACCTATATTGTATATGTAGGCAGTGTCTCTGTTGCACAGTGAAATATTGAAAATGTGCTAGGCAGGGGTGTTCTCCCTTACTGGCTATTTTACACCAGATAAAGAGGAAGTACTGCTGAGCCTTTTGCTGTGAGACCAAGTCCCTTTGGGATACAGTTAAGTAGCTTATTGTGGGCAGGGAGGAAGATTTTTGTGTTTCCACTAGCTGATTTATGGAGACAGAAGTGGAAAATGAAATTGCATATAGCATTGTTTTAAAGAACATTTGACTGGTCCACAAAACTTGCCTGTGAATTTTAAGAAAAAAAGGGTTTCAGAGCCCCAGAGGAGGGCCTCTGAAGTGCAGAGTGCCTCTCATTCTCTCCTGATTCACTAGACTTAGATTTTCATACTTAGTGCAAAACTTAGTCTATGTCCAGTGTGACTTTAGCACCTCAATCACACAGAGTTGATGTGATGAAATAATTTGCATTCTGCTAATAATGGAGGTTCACCTAGCACAGTGTGGTACAGCACATGCAAACTGAGTATTTTTCCAAGGTTTTGCAGCCCATGCTGAGATGATACTGCTGTGATGCTGTCTGTAGTGTCACATTACAAAATTCAAAGATCTGAACTGCAGGCATGAGTTTTGATTTCAGTGTAAATATGCCTGCTGACTTTTAAGTGCAATTGTCCTTCCATACACTGTTGAAATTTGAGCTTGCCTAGTTGTGAAGGATGCATATGGTATATTTATTATCTGACAGCAAGCTATCTGCAGTATGACTTACTGCATGGTTTAGAATTTCTTTGCCTTCCTTTTAAAGAAGAGTTAAGGGGGTTTGATTTATTTGGATAACTTCTTTTAAATTCACTTGAAATGACTGCAGTGAATTCTCACTAAACTCAGTACTTAGAAGGAATTGTGTATCTCTTTTTCAGCCCCAGTTCTGATTCTTCTGCTTCAAGACGTGAATACCGGGTTGGACAATATGTTGTAGACCTTGTTTCATTTGAGCAGTTGGTTCTACCTATGCTGAGAAATGTGAGTATTCTATGAAAGCTGCTGATAAATGTATGCTTTATGATAATCAGTGTTATTGGAAGGCCCTTCTACAGAGCTAGATTTTGATATTAATTAATAGCCTGTTTCTTGGGTATTGCTGGTTCTGATTGACTTCAGGGTTAGGAAGCTGGGGGGGCAAATCTGGCTTGTTCTCTTATCGTTATTGTGGTATTGGAGAGATTGCAGTCATGTAAGCAGGACCTCCTTGGCCTGAGGAGGCAGCAGGAAGGAAGCTTCTTTCTATGCCACTGTCTCACACTGGAAAGCAAACAAAACACACTAGTGGCTTACCATGGAAAACTGGATGGAATCAGTGGGTCCAAAAAAAGTACTTTTGCTGCTGCTCTTCTTTCTTTTTCCCCGTCGTCTTCTGATTCCCATCTTCTTACAGTAGAAGCATTTGTTTCTTGAATCCAGTGGGTAGAATACCACTGTATAAATACCTGCAGATGGATAAGAGCAGCCTGATTATTTGGGATTTAGCCTGCTGCACAAGGAGTGCTCTGGCTGTGATAAGACTTTCCACACAATCTTTTTCCTATCCTTTCGCTAATATTCTGTCACTACCTTTTTTCTTCTCCTTCCTCTCTCTCACTCCAACCTTTCCCCTCTCCAAAATTAAATAAAAACAGATCTTATTTTGGCAATAACATGCCACAAACAGTGTGCAGCAGCTGCTGAACTGCACTACTAAAAAAATCCTGTTGTGATTTTTCTACACTGCCAAAGCTCAAGGGGACAAGGAAGAAGGGATTTTTTTGGTGAACTTAGAACAAAAAAAACCAAAGAGGTGCAAGGAGCAAAAATAAGATCAAGAATCTGATTCTTGTTTTTGTCAAAGAGCATTGAAGTCTGAGAGTAGGGAAGCAAGGATGTTGGGCAAGGGAGAAAGAAAATAATAATAAAATGGGACAACTTTTATATGTTAAATTTCACTGTAACCATATTTATGATGTTAGTAAATAGAAAGATAGTTTAATAAAAAATACTTCATGAGGCCAGTGCTGTACTTGGAATCCATTTACCACTGAATTAAGATGAAATCCAGGAGAGATCTTCCTAGAAAAGTGCTAGGAGTGTTGAATTTTTTCCATACTTACACAGCTTTCTGCAACTACAAGAAAGTGAAGAACTGGGGTCAGCAGAGTCGCACAGTGCATGTGCTGCTTATCAGTTTTGTGGGAATGTGGTCGCACATGAAGATGGCCCAAAATGGAAGAGGAGAGGGGGGAAGATCAGAGAACTGAAACAAGGAGAGACAAATGAAGAGTGAGGGCAGGAGAGTCATAGGTATGTTCTAGTTTGATGAGAGAGCAGCACAGAATGGGCACGTGCCCATTTAGACTTGAGGACAGATTCAGCTCTTAAGGCTTTGTTCACTCCACTGAGAATGGAATAGATCCTGCAGTGGAAAATCTCTCTGGTTCTGCAAACTTTATCAGGCAGGACTGAGTTTTTTCAGGTTTTTTTCAAAGCAAAATACTCTCTTCCTCAATATGTGACCTAGTGACTAGTATTGGCTTTTTGGCTCACTGATCTATGAAAGGATTTTAGATAAAACAGCTACTCAGTAGGGACTTAGCTTGAAAGGATTTTAGCATGCATGTTATGCAGTTCTTTCACTTTCCCAGAAGCAAATACTTTGCCTTCACAAGGGAAGATATTTCAATTTTTCTTTTTTATTTTTTTAGTTTTTGTATAATATGGCTTGTATTGGTATGTATTCATGGATCTGTAATGGTTTTGAATTGAGTTGATTTTCTCCTCACTTCTATAAATAATGGAGTACCGTTCTCAGTCACTTTTACCAAAATAGGGTAGGCAGTGCAGTTGAAGAGTTCCTCTGCTTTGTGAGCTTCCTTTTCCTCAGTAGCAGTCACCCTTTTCTTCTCCTGGACTTCCCTGCAGCTCTAACAGCCTGCAGCACGGCACTGTTTGGCACAATACTTCATGAAAAAGCAAACAAACCACAAATGTGGTTAACTGTGTCTCTCCTACTATCCAGTGGCTAGGACTATAAAGTAAGGTATATCTCAATATATATCTAATGTGAGAGAGGTTTGCAAATGGCTTGGTTGTTATCCAGACAACTTTGAAGAAAGCCAGTAGCTCTGAGTGAAATGCTCCATCATTGCAAACTACAAGAGGAGAAACTTCCAAATATAGATTTAATGGAAGTCGTCTTTTTTTAGATACCTGTTTTGTGTGACTACTGATTACATAATTAAATGTAATCACTAAATGCATAATTCAGTGAGAAGAGTAAAGTTTTAAAAAATTGCTGACCCTCAGAATGATTGAGAGCTGCTCGTAGGCAAAGTGCAGTTCTTAATTGTCAAGTAGCTCATATGGGACCATGATGAGAATTCCGCTTTAAAGGAAATCTGGTATCATGGATATTTCCTATTGCAGTTGGTATTTATACTGTTTCCATCCTACTAAAAATCTGTCCTAAAAGAGAAATTGTAGATTTATAAGTCTGTCATTTACCAGCAGTATCTTTGGCTTCCCACTTTCCCCAGTATTACAGTTGAATTTATTTCTTTTGGAGGTATTTCTTCTGTCAGCATAGAAATTTGCTTGTTCTTGTTCTGTTGCTTCTTCGAAGTTTTGCTGTTTACAGTCCCTTGATGCACTTTTCCACAGGTAAACCATGGTGGTGATACAGAGAAAAGAATTTGTGTCATAGATGAGATTGGTAAAATGGAACTCTTCAGCCAGGCTTTTATTCAAGCTGTTCGTCAAACGCTGGCTGGCTCAGGGACTGTGGTGCTTGGAACTATTCCAATACCTAAGGGAAAGCCACTGGATCTTGTTGAAGAAATAAGAAGTAGGAAAGATGTTAAAGTGTTCAATGTGAGTAATATTTAATATCCTTAAAGAGCCTTCTGTTCTAGGTTACTGGTTTATATTTGGCTTGGTTTAAAAACTGTTACTGCCAATTGATAGCTGTGGGCAGCTTGCATGAAATAAGTTTTTTAGTTTTTTTCCATTTTATTCTTAATGGGCAGGTGTTCACCTTATTAAAAAAATCCCATTTGGCACTTATTGTAGCAGTCTCACACAGCTGGTTTTGCTTGTGAGGGGCTGCAGAAGTAATGCTGTAGTTGTTTTAAAAGGTTTCTTTGCTGTAGTATTATTGCTGTATAGGTATTCATTATTTCTAAGAGTTAAATCTTTTAAAGTACAGTCAGATTTTTAAGCTTTTTTGTTTTTTTCCAGACTGGCTTGCAGAAATTATGCCAGTAGTTGTGTTCAAGAAAAAAAAAAAGGAAAAAAGGCAGCAGTAGAGTTTTCAGGAATGATAGGAATGATTTATAGAAGAAAGACAGTTGTAAATGGAGTGTACTTTCTCTGGAGTCATTGAACCAGTTTTGGAATTCATTATGTTACTTTTATGTACATAATTTTCAGAATATTAGGGCCTCAAAGTACATTTCTGATCAGGGTGGTTCTCATAAACTTACCACAGCAAAGCATAGCCTGTTCCTAGGAGTGCATGTGTGAGGTTTCCTTAACATGAGTAAGTGTCCTTGATGCTTCACAAAAAGAAACTAAAGGCACCTCTCACTCCTTTGATTTATGTTGTTTCCTATTCAAAGCTGACTTTAAAAACTGCAGTTTTCAAAGTTCCTCAGCTTTCCTTTAATTGAGGGTCCCATCATCATCTTCAATTTCTGTTTTTATATTAAATGCTGATTTAATTATATGCTAAAGCAACTGTAGGAGCAAAGACAAGAGATTATTCCTTTCCTTGTATAAGCATCCAACTCCCTCCATTCCTTTCAGAGATAAACCTCCAGGTTTTTCCACTACCAAGCTGATGTGTGTTCATAGTCAGGCTGTTCACAGAGATGCACATAAATGTAAATTTTGTATGAATTGCTTTACACCGGTAGGACTGGGGAAGAGGGGTTGGAGAAGCCTTGCTGAAAGTAGCAGTCATTCGGTGCTTAGGCTGCACTCATGGCAGGACAGTGGTGCGTGCGTTTGGTCCTCCCAGAAGAGCAAACGGGGCTAGAAAACCTTTTGAGGTTTCTACTGTCTCTTTTTATCAGGTGATACTCAGAGGGCATGGGCTACTCAGCCCTGGGTTTTCAGCTGTATCAGTCAGCTGATATGTCTTTCTCTCAAGCACTGACTGCAGCTAGCAAAAGTCTTTCTGTAAATTTCAATGGAGCAGTGTTTTCTCTAGCTAAAAGATCTTTACTAAAACAATGACCCATCCTGTTCACACTGCTGAGATTAGGACATGCGGGTTTCTTTAATTAAATAGATCTCTCTGGTGAATCCATTAACCAAAAGCATGGATGTGAGATGTGTGACAGACTGCAGTCATTCCCAGGTGTCACAGACCTGCTAAGCTGAAGTCTTGTGCAGGAGAGCATCTGTCTCTCTTGCTCCAGTGACATACTACACGCTCTTTCCCAGCTGGTTAAAATGTGTCCGTGAGCAGGAACAGAACCTGCCCATGGGGAGTCAGAGGTTTTAGTAGCTGAAGTGAATACTGGGTCACCAGCTGCGTTCTTCAAGGGCTGTGGCATGGGGAAACCTGGAGTGTCCAAATAGCTCACAGTCAGTAATTTCTTAACTCACTTGTATGGTGCCTGGAAGTGTACAGAAGTAGGTGGCTACCTTCCAAAAGTATTCTGCCCGCTTTGTCACTTAATGTGGCGTTAGGCTGCATTCAGATAGCTCATCTCAGTTTTTTCATCCTGCTCCTCATGTCACAAGGACAGTGCTGATGAGAGAGCAGCTGTTTGGGGTTTTACAGTCCCTTCTGTCTTGAAAGCATATTTTGTTTGTGTAAATGGGCCCAGATGCCCTAAAAGCATTTGGTCCCAAATGTTTAATTTATATGTTTAGGGCGCTTAGTGATAGGAGCTCTGATATTTAACACATTTGTTGCCCAGTTCCATTTTGCTGAGAGCTAAACCTTCCAGTTAAACCACAGAGGCTCTTTTTGCACTGCCTGCGTCTGTGTAGTTTTGCAGACATGGTGGCATGAATAGGATCAGGTTATCCTTAGCAGCTGGCAGATACTAATTTTCTCCCATTTTCCCATCTATTCATTTTGCTTGCATGAAACCCACTAGTGAAGTGTGGTTGCATATGACTATTAAGAAAGAAAATAGTTAAATGGATAGGAAGGAAAAAAGGTTCCATTTGAACAGATTGTACACGAGTGGTTTCCTTGACGGTATCTTTAAGTTAGGGGAAGAAAGCTTTTGTACTCCGTAGTTGCCTGCTTGGAGTCTAATTTCCTCCAAATTACATAAATGCTTAATATAAGCAGCATCTACAGTTATTTTCAACTCTTTTCTAAAAACATACCCATCTGTTTGTACATTCAGTGCAGATACTGGGAGATTTGTTCTCCCTGGGAAAGCTGCCTGCACAGAATGTCTCCAGATCTTAAGAGGAGACTTATATCTATCAAGCAGCCTTTGTAAAACAGTTTTGAAAATTTCCCAGCACTTGGCACTTTCTCTCTGCTGCTCTCACTGGACTTCTGGCATATAGGTATGGAAAAAGGATAGATAAAATGTAGTATTGTTTTTGTTGGCTGTGAGAGAGTGGGAAGAGCTATTAAATGTGCAGAAGGTCCTTTGAAAGTCAGGATATCAGTACACTTGCTGCGAGATTTAGAGTTTGGCTCATCTGTGCTGTGTGTTGTTTACCTTGGGGTCCCAATAGCCTTACTGAGGAGCATTCTTTGTTGTCTTGCTTTGTTTTTGTGGGGTTTTGTGTTTATCTTATAAAGCTTGGACTGGTTCTCAGTGACATTTTCAGGTAGATCTTTCTTCCCCCCCCCCCCCCCCCCTTTTTTTTTTCAATATCACATTTTCATTAGTCCTATGTTGATCTGCTGTCTTGAATTCAGTGAGACCACTGTCTGTAGGTTTTACAGTGTTCGTTTACAGCACTTGGATAGGATGTGTGTGGCTGTAAATAGTGGTAGGCTCCTAGGGCCAAATTCCTCAGATAGAACTGTCACCTATTTAACAACAACAACAATAATAATAGTAATACTTTCTCCTGTTCATTATTGACTGTAGTACTGGAACAGATATAAACTCTCGTGCTCACATCTTAAATGGAGATATAGGGAGTGCTATGGAACCTTGCTGGTAGGGAGTTTTATGCTGTGCATGGTGTTGTCTCCTTGTCAAACAGCTTTTCTACGACTTTGTATGAATGCTCTTACTTATTTTTTTGGCTCATGTGTCTTTGTCTGATTTCTTCCTGCCCTCTCTGCAGGGATCTGAACAGTGGGGAAAATTTCTCAGACTTTTTAAAATGAAGCTTTTGCTGATGCTTCACAGTTGCTTGTTACCCCTTTACAGCTGCAGTCATCTCCCCAGGTTTTGTTTGAGTGAGTAATGCATGGCACTGTGGGTCACAGGGCTCCGGATCAGGACCCAGTCTGTCAGGAAGGGATAATTTACACACACGCAGCCCCCCAGCTCTGTGCCCCTGGGAGCTGAGCTGACTAGCAAGCACCAGCACTTGTTTGGCAGTTTACAGTCATCTGTACGTACTGGAATGCAGATGAACCCAGCAAAAGACAGGACACCGGACTACATGGATTTTCACATATTCTGGACTTAAAGCCCAGCATTCCCATGGATTGGTCAGCCAAAGGCGTGTCTCAGTGTGCTGCAGAACACCCAGCTGTCTCAAGTAGTCTTATTTCTTTTCCAAGGTGTTTCTCTCCTGTAGCAATAAGGTTTCTCAGAATACAGAGTTATGCTGCTAAGCCTGTTTTAACTTTTTTTTCTTTGCAGATGTTTTTGACTAGATCTGTCATCTTAATAAATACAACTCTTTCAAGTAATGAAGGCATAAGGACTCTATAGTAGGAAAGTTAAATTTGGTAGTTGAAAAGGATTTTTAGTAATGACAAAAGTGCATGCTGGTTCTTTGAGTGATTCTTGTTAGTTACTCAAGCCTTGAATAATGCTGCAAAATACCATGGGTAATTAAATCAAAAAGATCACTAAATATTCAATTGCAGCTTTTGTGGGTTTAGTATACTGTGTTCTCAGAAGCAGAAGAAGGCAGGTGATTGACACTCAACATTCCTGCACTGAAAAAGAAGTGCATTGGAATTTCTGCTTTGATTGTTTTTGAAGTAAACACTGGTGTAGAAGCTATTAATGAAATTACATCATTTTAATTTCTCTTTCTCTAGGTTAGTAAGGAAAACAGAAACAGCATTTTGCAAGACATCTTGGCAGCTGTGGAATCCTGCAGAAAATGAAGACCTTTTGTGTCCTGTAAACACTAAAGCTTTTATTTCAGCAAAACATTACAACATTTTGTGGATGGTTTAGAGTCTGTCCTTCCTGCTTTAACCCCCTGGAGGCTTTACTGGAGCCTTCAGGGTAAAGCAGGGTAAAGCTGGTAATACTCTAAAATGGGAAAATGAGATAACAGGATTGTAATTTATTCAGTTCACTGAATTAAAAAAATTGAACAGATGTGTAGCTAACATCCAGTTCTAATATGGGTGTTTGGAAGTTAAGTGGTCAACTCTGACCCAAGTTACCTCACGTGAAAAAAATTAACTGTAAAATCTGTTTGAGATCGTAGTCTTTCTGAGTGTGTTTGGACTGTTCTGCCTAGAGATCAATTCAGTATCTGGAATACAGGCCTGGTGCAACAGAACAGAACCCTGTCAAAAATGATATGAGTCCTGTCTGGTTTATGTAGGACTATTGTTGGTGACCCAGCTTAGGTGTGTCCAAGTGTGTTTTAGCATGGGTGCTGACAAATCAGCAAGTAGAGGGAATAAGCAGATGTGCTCTCTCTTCCTACCCCCCGGCAACCCTGTCTGCAGTTGCAGTATAAGAAGGGTTATCCAGAATTTCAAGTAAACTTCCTGTAGTCACGAGTGACATTTACAGAATTCCATTTTGGGAGGACAAAATAGCCAAGTCTACCCTCTCTTACATGGCCCAGGCACTAATCAATAAGAGGACTGCATTTTGAATTCATTTTCAGTTTTCTGATGACAATCATGTCCCACACCCCCTTACAAATAATATATATATAAATCTTCAAATCCATGAAGTTCATCAAATCTTGCGTTTTTCATGTTGAATTTGTTAAGTCATGATCAACTTAAAACTGCATTTGTCTGTATTCATATTACAGTCTCTTATGTTTATTGATACTTATGTTTGGGTTTTTTCCTTATTCAATTCTGTACATGCTTAATGGTGAAATAAGTGTTTGAGAGTATTAGACAATGTGTTTCCCTGTGAGGAGTGCAGATGTGTTCAGCAAAAGTGCTGCCAGTTAATCAGCTTTGCATGTTGTGAAAACAGAATTCCCTCCCAGGTGCACACTGTTCATTGTAAAATTTATGGTCATCTCTGGCTGAAGAACGTTGTTAAAAATTCAGTTGTTTCTTAACTTGTTTGTGTTCAGTTCAATGACTGTTAAAATGAGCAAACTATTTAAAGGCATCTTCAAGTATTATTTTGTTGATTTATTTCTGTAAAGCTGACACCCAGAGTTGTATAGGGCTAGATGGGGACAGGTATTTTCACACATGCTCTGCAAACATCTGGGAGAATATATGGAATGTCCTTTTTCTTTCCTGTACTCAGAACAAGGATCTGGTACAAGCATTGCACCTCCACAGGTGGTAGGAGATGCATGCCATGTTAAAGGATGTCATGGGCTCATTCCCTGACTGCCCTGTTAGGACTACCCTTCAGCCCAAATCCATTTGGATGGTAGTGCTGTCTTCATCAGAAGACAGTATTTGGGAAAAAGAGAACTGCTCTTAGGGTCTCCGCTTGAGAATGTACAGCTCCTGGCTGCTTTTTGCAAAATAAGGTTGTGCCCTAAAGACACACTAACCCCTTAATTACTTCAGGCGTTTTACTCAGACAAAACACCTTTTTAGATGTGGAGGACTTGGGACCAAAGTAAACTTTTTCAGGGCTGTGTGCCATAGGTTTTTGAACAGAAACCCCTCTGCGCCTAAGTGTTGGATGCCCTCCTGTTTCAGTGTTAAATCTCTTAAGCTGTAAAAAAATATGCTGCAAAAGAATAGTTCTTTCAGTGACTAAAGAGTTACCCAAAATCTACCATGGTTTTAGTGGGACTGCTGTTGAGTCTTAAATGAGGACTGACCTTTAAAGCTAAATAAAAAATGGAGAGATTTGACACTTCTCTGGTAGAGGCCAAGGAGGGGAGTTCTGTTGGGAGTCAGTCTTCTGAATTCTTTAGTCAGTATTGCTGGGAGATCACTTAAAGTGGTGCTTATTCCCCGTAAAAGTAGATGTACTGCCCTGCATGTAGTGCCATGATGCCTACTGTAGTCCCATCATTTAGTGTGGAGGGGGGGAATGCCCAAACAATTACAGCAAGACGTTTGGGGAACTTTTGATCAGTGCTTATAGTACTTCTATTGTCTCATGGTTCAAACAACACCTTTTGTACTGAGGCTAGATGGTCACTAGAAAATGTAGGTGGATTTTTCCTTCTCTGGAACTGTGAGTGAAGTATCAGCCCTTTTAAACCAATGCATATTTTTGCTCCTGACATCAGTGTCTCTTGTTTTCCGCTACCTATCTCAAGATTGGTGAGAGTCATTAATTTGTTGTTCTTTTTCTAAGCCCATTTTGTCTGTTTCTCTTGGAAAGCACTTCTAGCTCA
>NW_008236217.1:1878931-1885019 GCF_000691975.1 Corvus brachyrhynchos | reverse complement strand
TTAGGAAGGAGAATGTAGATGACCTTAACAGTCATGTCTGGCCTTTAAATCTCAGACGGTCCTGAAGATACCATTTGCCTGTTTCAAATATACATCGAGTGAGTGAGGAAGTTGTATTTCCAACTGAATGTAAGTTTTTATGACAACCTGTGTTTACTTTAAAGGTAAAAATTTATTGTCTGGTCTTGCACTAGTAAAATACTTGGAAGGCCTTGAGAGCACTAACAGCAAACAGATCATCCACAATCTCCCGGATGGGCCAATTTTATTAATAGCACACATTTGCTGAAAAGCACCTCTGATGTACCAGCTAGATTCCAGATGACAACGTTAGTGCACCTGCAGGTTTTAATTGGTGCAAAAAAGGGGAGAATGTGAGGTACCAGTTACTGTCTTGAAGGACATTTTTGGCAACAAGGCTTGTAATTCCAACGTAAAATTGCACATAGCATGGAATAAACAGGGCCTGCATTATTTATCATGCATTAGGCAATTTTTGACTTGTAAAACTGAGTGAGAGAGGTGAAACTTTGATACTGGACCTACTGCAAAGTTAATTATAAGTAATATGTCTGTGTTGCAGATTTAAAGATGTACAAGCACTAGTGAAACATGGTAATTAAATACCAGCTCCTAATCCAGGGAGTAATCTAAATACAGCAATAATTGGGTATTTTTAAAAAATGCATTGATGAGAAGATGATTATCACATGCTGGAGAAACTCACTGGTAATTCTAATCTTCTATAATGAGCTGCACAAAATTCAGCTAATCTTTAACTTAAATTTTCCAGTAAGAGAAGAGCTGTCAGTTGGTGGGCTGGAGGCAAATGCAGATGACATTTCTTGCCTTATTCTAATATTCTTTAGTTTTTATAAAAAGCTGTGAATGGCATCACAGAGAGTCCTAAGAACTTAATAGTGTCAGAATATCATTCATCGATATTTAGAATATCTGGTCATCATGTCGGGGAAAAAGATTCATGCTGGTAAGTCCTTTTCATTGAGATTTGTCTCCAGTGAAGTGAATGCCAAGATTTTCTGCCTATGGGAATGAGGTGAGACTTTGCAAGAAGAACTTCAGTTCCTCACAAAGGAGTTGCATGACACTACGAAATGGAGGGAACAGCCAGCACTTCTGGCTTTTATTTTTGGATGAACAGGAATGAACTTTGCAGACTATGTCCATCACTGGTTCCTAATTGCTTGCTGTGGTGGGAAACAGCTGGGCTGAAGGTCAGGCTGGGCCTTGCCAGTGTACCTGGTGGATGTGAGCAGTTCAGCAGCCTGTGCTTGGCTTTAGTAAAAAGTTACTCAAAGTCCTTTTGCCAGATCTTCAGGCCATGTTTCATCATTAGGAGTGTAGCAACTGGCTTTTACTATATGATGTAAACAAGAGCCTATTCGGGAAAGGAAATTTTAGGAAAACAAAATGTGAGGGAGGTAAGTATCCCATGCTTAGTGCAAAGGCTGAAGTACTGTGTTTGTGCTTGTTTCACCATATACTCATTACCCTCCCTCCTGTAACCTGCTGTATTGTTTGTGTTCCTCTCTGCTTTACTGAGACAGTGTGGATATAATCACTCCTAGTGTTTCTTCCAGCAGTGGTGATGTTATCTGAGGTGAAGCTGGAGGGAGGCAGATAAGGCCTCCATCTCTTCATCCCTTCTGACTTTTCTATGAAAGAACTGCATGTACAAATGGTCTTGTGGATTGACCACTTGATTTCCTCAAAAGATGCATTCAGCTTGCTAACAAGACAGGAACATCACTGTTTTCACGTTGTAGAAACAACATTCTGGACTGGCTGAATGAGGTAAGTGGCCTCCACAGCTCTGGAAAAATCGAGCATAGCACCTGATGCAAAGAACCCTGATGGAACTCTTGATAAAAGGTATTTACATGGTGGTGGTGCCAGCATCCTTCCTGCATCACTGCTGCAGCAAGAGATCAGACTTGTAGGCAAACTGTTAAGCCTGAGAAACTTCAGGGCCAAGTTTTAACAGTATTTGGCATTGTGAAACCCATCAGCAGTGTCACAGATGACATAAGAGCAATGAAAATTGTGTTTGCTTTTCATTTAAAGGCCAAAACCTGCCCAAAAAGTGGCGTACTTCTGTCTTGCAACTCTGAAGCACCTCATGTGTGAGGTTAAGTATCAAGCTGTTAAAGTCTTTCAGGGATAAAAGTATGACTCAAAGCCTTCATGTGTATGAAGGCACTAGTGCTGACTCAGGTGACTTTTGGTGTTATGCAGAGCTGTTTGGAGCAGCTTACTGTTGAAATTAGGCCTTGTGTAAAGGTTGGGTTCCTATGTATTAGCTTGGTGTGCACCAGAGCCCTAAATGCACCTTCTGTCACAAGCAGAGGGACAGAACTGGGTGTATCTCTACCTCATACAAAAATGGGAGAAATCTAAGGTGTGTTTAATGGATACAACCTTGTACCTAGCTGCAGGTTTCATTTCTAACCATTATGTCAGATTATTCTGTAGGACTGGCTCATATTTAAAACCGCTGCATGTAGCAGTAGTCTTATTAATATAACAGCAGACTATCTCCAAAAATACAAAGAAATGTAACATGGGAGAGTTTGTGCTCATTTTGATTCTTTTTTTTTCCTGTTACACTTGTTAGTCACTCTTGGATTTTTTCAACCCACTATGCTACAACAGCAACTTTAAGGCAAAATACAAACTGTGTTAAGACATGGCTACAAAAGAAGAACTGATTTTTGAATCTTGGCTCCTGTTTTGCTGTGCTTGCTTGCTGTGACTCCACAAAGGTGTTAGAACCTGCCCTTTCTGGCAGCCACCCTGTGTGGGCAGCAGGAGGCTGGACTTCATGGCACAACTGCTGTCCCCAAGGAGTTATGTTCCAGGGGACGGTGGTTTAGACTAAGTCAGGAACTGTGAGGCAGCTGCATTATTTTAGGATGCAGTACTAGAGGCCATGGAGATGGTGGAGTCTTGCAGAAGATGTGGTGCTGGGGGAAGGTGCTGTTGCTGGGCCTTCATCCATGCTAAGCAAATACAGTGGTTGCTGCTGAAAGGATTTGTGCAGCCATTCCCCAGTCTGGTTTAGTATGCTTGAGTTGGATAAATGGAATATTTAGGTTGATTGGGACTACTAGAATTACTTATTTTTGATGGAAATGGATTCAAACTTAAATATGTGATAATTGGAGGCCTAAGTGAGGCTGAGTATGGGAAAGTTCTTGGTGCTTTCTGGAGCCACCTGTTTGCCCTGCCTTCATGCAGGAAGACAAAGCAGTGATGGTTTATCCTGTGGATTGCCAGGCAAAAGTCCCCAAAGCAGAAATGGGGCAGGTGGCTGTTAGTAGGAGCCTGCCTGTATAACTTCCATCCTTCATTTGTAATGAAGCACTGCATGATCAGTGAACAAAAAAATAATAGGTTTCTTAACTTTGTAAGGCAGAAAGCAAGTGAAAACAATTGCAAATAGAAAAGAAGACCCAGAGACTGCTGCCACACAAAACATACTTGGCTCATTTTATTTTCACTTGGTCTTATTTGGTTCTGCTACTCAGATCTGAAGTGTGGCACAGTAGGAAGCTCAGAATGCAACTGAGTATTGCCTAACAGTAATGAGACTTAGCTACAGCATCTCTTGTTAAGTCTTGTTAATTGGGACAAGACAGCCTGGCTGCACATCATTGTGTTGAGATTTAAAAACAATCTATGGTAGTTACAGTAAAGAGGAACAGCAAGACACTGATAGCTGCAATTTTTTTAATTGAAAAAAAACACGCGCGTGTTTGTTTAGACTCAATAGCAGAGGAAGGATTTGTTGTAGCCTTTTGGGTTTCAAAGTAGTCATGCATTCCTGTAAATCAGTGTTTCTCAAACCTTGTGAAGGCATAGCCTCCTTTTTTGTATCATCTGTCTTTATTGGCAGCAGCTCGGTTTTCTCTGGGGGAGGGAAATCAGAAGGCTTTGTAATTACTGGCTACAAGTGTTTATGGACAGTGAGCTGTGTCCAGCAATTAAAGGTATTTAGCTGTTCCCTTCCTAACACAAACACTTCCAGACAATAATTACAGCCTGGTTTGCACTTTTCTGTCCTTGAGGAGGATTCCTCTGGGCCTTTTTGCAACTCCTAAGGGTACTGTTGCTTCGAATTTGAGAAACACTGCTGTAAACCAAACAGGAGCACAAGATAATACCTAATTTATGCAAAGCTGCTTTGCAAATAAGGTGCACCGTATGCTTTGAAGACTTTCCATGCACTGGATACTTTCTTTTCTTACGCTTGACTTTTGTTAATCGGTGTAGTGTGGCTCGTTCACACAGTATTTCAGTATGGCTGCATGCAGTATATCAGTCTGAGATGCTATGTTGCTATTCAGCATTAGCACCTGCATAACATGTCAAAGAAAAAGAAGAGATTTGCTGTTGGAAAAAAAAATCAGATTTAGCTCTAATGTTACAGGACACTTTACTGTCCTTTTATGTATTCATTGCTTCTGGTCTTAGTGGCCTTTTGCTATTATGATCTGTACCAAATTTCAATTAGTTTGCATGCAATCAGCTGTTTAGTTACGGCAGGAAAGAGATGTCTTGTGTGCTTTTCACTGAGTTGTATTAGTATTTCCTACTGTATTTTTTTGTGATTCTAACCATTCCAGGGGAAGGAACATTAAACAGGTTGTATTCATTGTTCTAGGATTTACAAGAACCTGAGATGAAGTGGCACTGTGTGTTTTTTAGGATATCTTCCAACCCTACCCATGCCAAGGCCATTAGCTGAAGAACATCCGCCCTGTAATATTCTTGTGTAGAAGTTAGAAAAATAAACATTTGGAGGTTGCTTATTACATTTGAAAGAACCTAAACCCATGTGCAGCTTCCTGACCTAACTCTGTATTTAATGCTAAGAAGCGCGTGGCCCTTGTGCTAGGAATGCTCCTTACTGCTCCTCAGACAGGCTCTGCTGAGAAGCAGTGTCTTCCAGGGCCATATCTTCTTGGCTGGCCCTTCTGCACTCCAGGTTCCGACTCATGAACAGGGCATGGGCCGCACCCGGCTCCCGCTGTGGTCTTGGTTCCGTAGCATCTGTTGCTTCGCAGGTCTCAGCAAGTTGCTGGAAAGTAAGAAAGAAAAAGTCAACTAGTTTAGGAAATTTCTAAGTAACACTTCAGCTATTTTTTGAAGTGACAGGTGAAAAAAGTTAAAAAATTGACGTAGGAATGTCATTCTGTGAAACTCCATGGGATTCTTAACATGCATTATTCACAAGGGAGTTCTGAAGAGGTACTTGTCACACTTTGTGTAACGCATAAATTTGGAAGGAAAAGCAGACCAGGAGCTGGAGGTTTAGTACAACAGATGTACATGTATAGAGAGCTGTAAAAGAATTTGGATTGAAAAGGACTTCTGGAGGTCATCCAGTCCAAACTGCTGCTTCAAGCAGGGCTGACTTCTGAGTTGTTAAATTGGGTTGCTCTGGAGCTTGCTTTGTACACCAAAATTTAAATCAAACTTACAAAGAAACCTTTTCATCAAAACTGGAATGCAATTATCAGTCCGAAAACGTTAAGCGTAGTGCCGCCCCACTGTAAGGAGTCCATTAGGATAAAAGCATTCCAGAAGTTTGCTGTGTGAACATTGAAATGAAACACTTCCTCTTTACCACTTTCAATCAAACGGGCACCTGGACTCTGAGCGGTCCCTTTGACCAGGATTCACCTCATCTAAATTTAACCATGTGGTCTTGCTGTGTCATTTAGGCTACCAGTGGTTGGCAGAGAGATACAAGTCTCCCAGGGGAAAATTTCCTCCTAATAGCTCTAAGGATGAAATGGACTGGCCTCTCTACTGAATACAGAAACCTCACCAACAACCTACTGTGACATCATGCCCAAATTTTAGATAGCTTAAAATTGGACGAGGTGACTCCTACCATTAGTACTCAGTATCGCAGACTGGCTGATTTCTTGCAAATTAGGCCATAAACTCTTGAGAGTTGGAATTGTGCCTTGTCATTGGATATATTCAGCTGTATGTGTAGAAATATTAATACTTGTTACAATAACAAAGCAGGATTGGACCCAGGTGAGTAATGTTCAGT
>NW_008236217.1:1863126-1878777 GCF_000691975.1 Corvus brachyrhynchos | reverse complement strand
CCTGCTGAATTTCATGGCAAAACTCTAGGGAACTGTACCACACATGATATTTTTGGGTTGCGAGCAAAATACACACAGGCTAAGGAGCTTTTCTTGCTTGAGGTTTAGAGAATTCTTTGGGAACCAGGGAAGTTATAGTTCAGAAGGATAGTAACAGAAAAGTGCTTGGGGCTTACATCCACAGTCTTCCCCTGTCACCAGTTTGGTTTCTATTTTGATAGGTGAAATGAAAAACTCTAATTATGTTGTGTGATTGCAGTCACCCTTCATCTCTAGTCCATCCTCTCATGTTCCTGCTTTCTCGTGCTGAGGTCAATTTTCAAAGTTCAGGACAGCAAAGGATGGCAACCAAAGTTAAATAAATACACTTAAGTAGACAATAAAACAGTAACTCTACAATGTGAATTGAATTTTTCAGGGAAGATAGGAATAAAACTGTGAGTCTGTTGGGAAGAAGGCTGCAAGTTTTTTGTGTGTACTCTTTTTGCTGCTAGAAAATGCTTAATCACAGGGCATGCTGGTTTCCTTTGGTAAATATTTCGTACAGAATTCCTTTGACTAACATTCAGTCAACAAGGTTTCAGGTCCTGGATTGAATTTCTGATCAGAGAGGGGGACAGAACAAGTGCACTATTCAGGGGAAACCATTCCTTTTCCTTCTGATAAAATAATTTTAAGTCCTGCATAAGCAGGCAAGGAAGGAGCTATTTAGTCTGCTTATGATGGTACTCATCACCTGGGCTGCAGAAAATGGAGACCCAAGTCCCTGGTTTGAGTGAAAGGAAGAGCAACTTTGCCCCAGTTTGCAATTTCAGGTGTGTGCGCAACAGCCCCCCCATTAGTTATTCACAAACGCTCTCACAGACACACAAATATTAAACAGTCTCACTGTGATGCAGCAAAATCCAAAACAAATACCGAAATCCCAACATTGTTTTGGAAAAACTGCTTTCTGACCACTGAGAAGGAAGACGCCCAGTGGTGGTGAGGACAGTTCAGAACCAGACAGGTGAGCAGTACAGGAGCTCACACTTAGTACTGCTGCTTTAGCTTCAGCCTTACCCGAGCTGCCTGGCTTGCTGCTCTGGCAGACGGCCCCATGGCAATGTTCATACTGCTGGATGACTGCGTGTCACTCGTGTTGCCTCCGTCAGCAGCCGAGAGCCCAGAAATCACCAAAGCACTTGAAAAACTTCTCTTGCCGAACAGCAGGCTCAGAGTTGAGCTGGTGGAGGAGGCCAGGCTGGACCTGAGCATTGCTGCAGCTCGGTCCTGCACAGTCAGCTGGCCAGCAACAGGAACAGCAGGGGACTGAGAAAACACAGATGTTGCCGAGTTGTGGAATGATAGCTGACTACTAGAAAGCCTTTGGGCAATTTCGTGGGCAGATGTAGATGTTTGGATGAAAGGCTGGCAGCTTTCTACAACTGGTCCAGAGAGACTTGAAGCAGGGGGCCTTTGGTTTAAAGCAGTGTGTGCCTGGACAGACTGACTCCTGGGTTTTCTCCTGCCTTCAAAAGAAAGATTAATATATTTAATTAAGTGGCATTCTGATGAACTCCATGCTATTGACAGTGTCCCATGTGTACGTATTACTGTTGGCATATTACCACTGGTTTTATTAGCATAAGAATTCCAAGAATAGCAAAAGTAACAAACTCCTAAACCTATGAATCTTTCTGTGTTTTCCACTACAGGTGTTCTGAATTTTGGTCAAAATAGCTCTAGAGGTTGTGCACTGAGTCAAAAGACAGGGAAATGAGAAGAGACCCCAAGCAAAGCACTCTAGTCACAGGCTCACAGCTGTTCTGCCATGTGCAGTTTAACCGGCCCAGTGAATGATTGAGCTCTGTGCTGCTGTAATTCTGCTCCCCTTTGACAACCACACTAATGGAATGTTGAACATCCACCTTAAATGGCTTGGTATAATTAAATGCAACAATAAACCCAAAACCTGTAAGTTAAAACAATGGCACATTTAAAAGGATTATTCCTGCATATGGGGAGAGAGAATTTGAAAATTCAGCCAAGTGCAATAATACAGCATTCAAGCCACAAGACAGTTTTTAAGACTAACAGTAAACTCTGAGTTCCAAGAGAGACATTTACAGTACATCACAGACTTGAAAAGATGTGAAGGGTTTTAGATAGGGTACATTCTTGGAGGTCTGAATGAGACCCACATAGGCTCTTGTCCCTTTCTGTGAAGCGCCTCAATGCAGCCACTACTGGATACAGAAAGTAGATTAGATGAGCTATTCTGCCATGCCTAGACAACTCCTTCCTGTACATATACATCCCCATATTTAACATTTATATCAACACCTTCTGTCAATCAAGCAAACAATTCCTGTATTTGTTATGCTTGTATATTTAAATAGCCATAGAATGAAAAATAAATCATAAAATCCTGGCCAGTGCACCCACCAGAGGCCTGCCTGTACCCAGGCATTCTGCAGATGGCCAGCCCTGGGCTGGCGTGTGCCACACGCCTCAGCAGAGTTAACTGTTTCTGTAGACAGGCTCTAACCCAGGCTTACACAGCAAATACCCAGTCACAAGAGTGCCTGCTTGGCTTTTTTTGCTCTCCAGGAAACTCCAAACATTAACACAAGCTGGCATTTTGGTTTCCTAGCTATAGCTGTGGGGTGGGGAGTTGATGCCAGAAAATCTGTTGAGAGCCATCAACACAGAAACAAGTTTTTCTGGCAGGCATTTCCAAGCTGTTCGTATTTTTTTTTTTCCTTTGGTTTTCCCCAATACCCAAACTCCTCCAAATACTGAACTTTTGCTGGCATAAAGGAATATAAATCTCACACTATCTTCTAAAAACATGACTGCTGAATTCATGCAGGTTCCAGCAATGCAGAATTTCATATCCAAGCCATTTACATTACACAGCTGAAACATGCTGTTTTACATCCACAGACCTGTTTTTCAGAGGCTGGCATCATTATCCCAATTTTTCAAATGCTGAAGCAAAGAGAATTTAGGTAACTTGGCAGAGAGTCAGATCAGCAGAGCTACGGGTTAGGGCTACAACCTAACTGGAGCTCAGTAAAACCTAGCTGGTTTGGCAAGTACTGGACCCTTTCACACCTCATTTACAATGTATCTTTAGCTCTACTTATAGTCCAAGCAATAAAAAAAATAATTTTCCTAAGTAATAAGAGCCCCAAGATCTCTGCTGGAGAATGATGGGACAGATGCACATGGCTCTTGGAAGCGCCTGGACAACGCTTTCAGGCACAGGATGTGATTCTTGGGGTGGTCCTTGCAGAGCCAGGAGTTAAGACTTTGATGGTTCTTGCAGGTCCCCTCCAACTCAGGATATTCTATGATTCCATGGCCCCTTGATATCGCTCTGCCAGTGTCCTCTGTCCTTCAGCAGTGATCAGTAAGGAGGGCACGTGCTGTGATGGGTGCCAGGCCTGGCTGCCGTGTCGGTGGCTGTGCGCATGTCTGGCCTCTGCAGGGATTCAGGTTCTTCAAACCCTGGGGCTCTACTTAAGTGCTTTGGTTTCTACATCTGATGGTTATTTCAGTATGTTACCTTTCTTAAATAAAAAGAATAGACTGGAATTAAGAACAGAGGGGCTGTGGTGTGTTAGTTTGCACTGGGGCTAACATGGCCAAACAGATGTTTGTGATTTAAATTGTGAAGCTGACCCCTGTCCAAAAGTAGTCTATATTCATCCCAAATGCAGTGGTTAGAGCAAGAGCATTGGGCAGGAGACCACCCGCATCTATGCATAGAAAACTCTGTCCCTGAAAACACAGGCTGGTCTATAAACTGCATCATGAAATAAGGACACTTTGGAGGAGAACCCCACACATTTCCAGTGCTCCTGATTTTGGTCGCACTTTTATATAGGGCTTTCATTGCCTTTTGCAATTTTGCAGACTCAGGCATACCAGGCTGCAAAACACAGTATGGATTATGAAGAAGTTAAATGCACTGGATGCATTTAACAAAGCACATACTGCACATAGCATTATCATAGCTATGATTATCTAGTCTGCTGTCCTATATAGCATACGCCACAGAACTTCCCGGAATTAATTCCTGTGTGCTTTTATTAATTGCTACTGTGATTTTTAAAATGTGTCCAGTCATGGAGAATCCACCTTAACCCTTAGTCTCTTCTTTCACGATTTATTTACTCTCTCAATACTAAAAATGTGCTCTTGATTTCAAATCTGAATTTGTTTAGCTTAGTTACATCCAAGTCTGCTCAGATCAATGGTCTTTGGTCACCTTTCATTGCCCAGGTAAATACTTACAGACTACAATCAAGGCATCTCTTACAATACCAATTGCTTGAAAGCACTTTATCTTTCAATACAAGATGTATTTCCCAGAATTTTGATCATTTTTAGGCTCTCCTTTGAAGTGCTTCTGAACTAAAAATGTCCTTAGATTAGAGCACTAGGACTGTGTGTGGCAGGACAAGAATATTCTGATTTTTAACAGGCATAGAGTAAGTTCTTTTCCAGTGCTCTGGTCTTGCCCTAATATCCTGATGCTTATTGAGATCGAACTGATCTTTTTTTTTAACCAGCTCTCTTAAAAACCTTCTTGGATGAGTCATTTGGCTTTGGTCAATTAAGCATATAGCTTTGATAGCCACTGTTTCATGTTCTTTGTAGCTAGCTGTTGGATGGAAGGGACTGTTTCATGATCAGATCATAGAAATAGATTATCTGCATTTTTTCCCAATATAAACCAGACATTTCTCATTTCTACATATTGCATACTGGCAACTCTACCTTTCTATACAGTAACAGATCAAGACCACTGCTAGGATTTCTTTTGCTCCTAAATACTCCTTAAAAATAAACAGACATAAGCCCATTGTCATCTTTTCATCCCTAATGGCCCTAGCCAAAAACTTCCTGTTTCATTCTCTACAGTAACTCAGGAGTGAATACAGATTTCCATTTGCTATTTTCCATTTCCTTCCATTTGTTGTGCATGTCTTCATTTTACCAAAAGCCAGGTTGCTTTTCTTATCTAAGTGTGACTTTCTCTCTTGATCATGGTTTTCTGGGCACCCAATTAATATGTTCCTTTAAACAATTCACAATTAATTTACTTTATTGTATGGTATGCTCAGGATCATTATATCACAATTAAGTTTGCTACTCTGATTACTGTTGTGTCAAGTTATGTGTATGCATGTGGGGATTCCTTTAGCACTAGACTCAATTAAAAGCAGCAGTTATTTTATTCTTGCAATGTGAATTATATGCAGGGCAAGACTTTTTCCAGTCCTGTCCATTATCTTTAATGATAGGTCAAAATGATCTAATGGGAAACAAACAAGTGTCAAACCCCTCAAGTTCTCTTCTTTAATTTATACAGTAATACCACAGACTTGTTGAAATGTGGAGTTAATTGGCTTTACATTACAAGTCCTGATCCCACACTGATAGATCTCACAGTGACCCACTGCCAAACTTAGAATCATAGAATGGTTTGGATTGGAAGGGACCTTAGAGCTTGTCTAGTTCCAAACCCCCTGCCATGGACAAGGACACCAGTTACTAGATTAGGCTGCTCAAAACCCCATCCAACCTGGCCTTGAATACTTGCAGGAATGGGGCATCCACAGCTTCTCTGGGCAACCTGTCCCAGTGCCTCACTGCCCTCACAGTACAGATTTTTTTCCTAATACGCCATCTAAACCTCTGAACCCTCTTTCAGTTTGAAGCCATTCCCCCTTGTCCTGTCACTCCATGATCTTGTAAAAAGTCCCTTTCTATCTTGTGAACTCCCTTCAGGTACTGGAAAGTTGCAATTAGGTCACCCCAAAGCCTTCTCTTCTCCAGGTTGAATAAACCCAATTCTCTTTGCCTTTCCTCTTATGTAATCATCTTGGTGTCCCTCCTCTGGACCTGCTCCAACAAGCCAATGTCCTTCCTTTGCTGGGGGCCCCAGAACTGGATGCAGTGCTTCAGGTGGGGTCTCACCAAAACAAGAGCAGAGCAGCAGAATCCCCTTTCTCCCCTGCTGGCCATGCTGTTTTGGATACAGCCCAGGACACATTTGGCTTTCTGGGCTGCAAGTGCACATGGCTGCACCATGTCCAGCCTCTCATCCGCCAGCTCCCTCAAGACCTTCTCAGCAGGGCTGCTCTGGATCTGTTCATCCCCCAGCCTGTGTTGATACCGGGGATTCCCCTGACCCAGGTGCAGCACCTTGCACTTGTTAAACTGCATGGGATTCCCATGGCCCCACTTCTTGAGCTTGTCCAGGTCCCTCTGGAAGACATCCCATCCTTCAGGTGTGTCAGCTGCAAATTTGCTGAGGGTGCACTCGATCCCTGTGTCTACATCATTAATGAAGGTATTAAATAACACTGGTCCCAGTATGGACCCCTGAGGGACACCACTTATCATGGATGTCCATCACGACTCTGAGCCATTGACCACTACCCTCTGGATGTGACCAATTGCTTATCCTTATCCGTATTACTTAACATGCATTTCCAACATAAAGGCCACTAGCTCTACCCTGAGAACATGCCTGAAGCACTTTTGAATCCATAATTTGAGAAGGGCTCAGCTGTTAGTCGACCGAATGATTGGCAACATTTAATTTTCTCTTGGTAACTGCTATATAGACATAAGAAGCTGTTTTCCATTTGTTTGTTTTCCACATGCACTGATGAGCAGCCAAACCAATTCCTCAAATAAATTGTCATGGTCCTTCCAAGATAATTAAGATTTTTGCATACTTTCATTCTGCTGTTCCCAGCAAACAATAAGCACAGGTTCACTGTGACACAGGCTCCCTGCATCACACATGTACACTCCCACCCATCTGCATTTCTCATTCTGGCATTCTTAGTGGAGCCTGCTAGGCCAAAAATTACCCACAATGGACTTTGACAGTGGAACCTTTGGAGAATCACTTTTGTGTTACACCCTCCCAGTAAATACCTGGAACAATACTGGGAAGCCATCTCCTAACATGTTCTTGGTCATTCGGAGAGCTGAAGTGCACTCTCTTTCTAAAATTAGTTTTCCACTGGATTTGAGGACTCCCCAGTAGCATCTGTCCATGTGACCCCCCAGGAGGAGACTCCAGAGAAAGCCAAGTAAATTGTGCAAATACCTGCCCGCTGGTGGACCTCTTGAGATGAAGTTTGCAGCTGAGGGGTTCCATCCCTGGTGGGCTGTGAGCTACTGCTCTGGCTTGAATTCCCTGTGGAATGGTTGCCAGACGAAGACCGCCCTCCACTGTCCACCTCTTCAACATTGCCTCTCTCGTGGTGAGCTGCTGCGTGGCAGTCCTTCCGCATTCTGTTTGCAGGAACACACACAGCATCAGCCACTTGCTGCACATGAAAATTTGTGTCACCAGTGCTAGGTGCCCTCAAAGAGTGTTCTCTCTCACACCACTGCAGGTCTTCTGACATTTTATGAGATGGCCAAGATGATGTGATAAGCTTACTTGGAGCAAAATTGTATACTACACAAGCCAAATCTTTCTCGTCTCTGTTTAGTGGCTTTGGAACCCTGCAGTACCTTAGGGCTCTTCATCGAATGTTACAGTTGCCTCCCAACATTAACTTCTGCATGAGGTAACCAAATAGCAAAGAGGAATAGGCTGGGGGAAAGCTCAGAGGGATGAGCTGCATGGTGGGAAACCAGGATGTCAAGCCATCAGATATAATATTGATATTTTAACATAGGTCTTGGCATGCAAGCTGGCTCCCATCGTGTCTCCATGGTGCGCTGCCTCTCCTCAGCTACAGTGGCAACAGGGCAGGGGCAGGGAATGAGGCAAGGGGGATACTGCTGTGTGAAAAGTGCATGTAGCAATACGAGATGCAGTGTCAGGTACTGATCATGCATAGCTAGGGCAAGTCAGGCAGTTTTGGTGAATAGCAAGTACACTTTTAGATGTGTTTTGGTCAAGAACAGTAACTTGAGGATGAGTATCTAACTGCCGAAGCTTCAGAGCATAACTCACCAAAACCCACCAGCACGTTTACTCATATTCAGAGTTATAGAAAAGATACCCTTATTTACATGGCATAAACAGTAAAATTCCATGGAATAAGGCAAGTGTCTATAGTGCTGTGTGATTTGAATGAATCTTGTTGAACATGTAGAAAGCTTTGTCATGAATGAGTTAATGGATTTTCTTTCTGTTCTATTTGCAGCACTATTTTGTTATATTCTGAGTTATTTGCAACTAATTGTTTTATTCATAGATAGCAATACAGAATTACTCTCTTTTAACAGAAAATACAGTGAAACTGAGACTGCAGGGTCTCTTATCAGCATAGCCAAAATTTAACACCTACCTTAACCACTTGGATTTGAACCACTTTTTAATGTTGTCCAAACTGACAGGTCCCCCCCAAATGTTCCTCAGTTGGCTGTGTGTCCCAAGGTACGAGGTGGTTAAGGGGGAAACATACATTGGATATCCCAGTGGCTGATCACATGAAGAATTAATTAAGTTCCGCAAGACCTGTTTATTGTTCTGGATGCTTCCTCTCTCCGGGTTACGATTGCGTAAGAAAATCAGTTCCTGCTGCTGCCCAGCCCAAAGCCCTCTGACGCACTCCTTGTTCACCTACAGGTGGGTTAAAAACATGCAGATCATGCAAAAATGTTTGCTACTCAAGATGCAGAACTACAGCACCTAAGTAGAATGGCAGTGGCTGAGTGTGCAAACACCTCACGTCTTTGCACCAACAGCTTTTTATGAACTCTTGCAGCTACTCCCTGGTAAAGCCTGGAATGTTATTTCAGATACACAAACATGGGTGGCAAAATGGCAGTCAACTGAAGAGAGCTCTTTTGGCCTCCAGTCCCTACTTTGAGAACTACAATCAACTTCTCCTTTTGCCCACATTACTCAGAAATAGTACTAATTACCACAGCCCTAAATTACTGCAATATTAGAAAGATGGCATATGTACCTTGATCACCTTGAAGCTCAGGTAGCTTTTGTGGAGCATGATGACTTTATATTCATCTGCTCCTTCATCTACCACATGTCTCAGAGTCAGCAGCTCCTCCCGGTTGGAGAGGACAGCGCTGCGCCAGGCTGGGTCCCCTTCGTGACAAATCACAACCTTTTCTTCAAACGATTGGATTGCTTCGTACAAAACTGCTGGGTCCTCGTACTCATCCGGGCACGTGAACTGGTCCTGGTCGTACAGGAAAAAGTATTGAAGAGGTCAGGTGCATTTGTGAAAACACAGGAACTACTGACAGTAAACAAAATACTTTTGCCAGCTGGCTCCCTCCAAGTGACTTGCCACTTGATAAAGAGTGTCTTTTGGGAGGTTCATTTAACAGTAATATAGAAAGGTACAATTTCGGTTTTACTGTAACCTGTTCTGATCTCATGACTACACTGGACAAAGACACTTGGAGAATACCAGCTTATCCTTTGTTTGTTAAATGAAGTGTGAAACTATGGGAGGCAGTACTTTGGGGTAAGTTGGAGAGAGAAATCACCCAGGGCATTCCACAGTTCTTGTGGAAATCCTTATTTTTATTCACAAAACCCCACCAACAACAATAGCACAGACTGGGAATCCACCAGGAGATACCACAATACTGCAACTTCAGTCCCGCAGCACCATGGCCAGCGATAACTTCATGAAATTATTGTGTCAAAGAATCAGCTATGAATTCACAGCAGTTCAGTAACATCCAGAACAATTATAATTATCATTCATGATAGAAGCATATGATACTAAATCATAACGTGCCAGAGCAAGAACAAAATCAACTCCAAGCTATACAGGGCCTGACCTGAAATTAGCAGTGAAATCAGCATAATCAAAGTATTTCCTTTCAATCTAGAAACCACCTTTATAGTATCCACACAAGTAAAATATGACAAGATTGTCTGCTTTCTTTTGATGAAAAATGCAGGGACAAGCTCTGCAAAATGGTTTCAAATGGGCAGCTAGGGGGTTCAGTAAAGAAAATCAAGTGAATGCAAAATAAATAAATGCCAAACTCTTCCATCTTGGTGAAGGATGTTTTTTAGAATAAGGTGACAAGTACTCCATTTCCCTCTTTTTTGTTTTTATCCTTTCCTTTGGAGAGTTGCTAAGGTTTCCTGTGTTTTCCTAGGAAAACAGATAAAATAGTAAATGTTAAAAATAAATACATAAATAAATACCCTACCTGGTGTAGCTTCAGAGACATTCGGATTGCTGGGGCAACAACCTTATGCAACAGATCCATGTCTGCAAAGACCCACTCATCTTTTGCTGCTATCCGGAAGTCTCCTTTAAACAGTGCATGGAGCCCATAGAGAAAAGAGTCCAAGCTGTAAGAGAAAGGCAGCAGTCACTCCCAGAAGTCATTCTTGTTTCTCCAAGCCAGATCTGTCAGTCACCAGCCTCATGCTGACCTGTGCAGTGGCCCTCTGGTGCAGGGCAAGTGCCTGCAGTGGGTATAAAGCAGGGGTCACATCACGTTTTTTGAACAAAAAACCATTCCTTGGGGTAGGCGGTTTTCCTTCTGCGTGCTCTGTAAATGACTGGCCATGAAATGAATGTGGCACCCAGAATGAAGGATGTCCTCAGGATGGGTGACTGAGTCACAGGGTGCCTCAGGGCACTGCTTCTCTGCAGCTGTGCTGAAGAGACCAGATCAGAGTGCCAGCTGCACTCCCCGTGCAAGCAGCAGAAGCTGCTTCCTTATTTGAAAGGTTATTGATCAGTCCTGTTAGCACTTCTCCTTGTAAGTAAAAAATAACAGAAAAAAAATACTTTCAGGAAATCTAAGACCTTTCTCACAACATTCAAACCTAAATGTGAACATTAAAGCAGATGTACTGAGAATACTAAATTTCAGAACTGTTCAGCAAACCAGGTGAGAGCAGGAATCAAACAACAGGTGTTCCCTACTGAAACAATGAGCCCTAAAGCAAATACACACTGGGTTTCTTTTTTCTAACATAAGAAACTAGATGCAGGCAGTTCTGTCTGACCTTGCATGACGGTTTACCTGGACCTGAGATATAAGCACAAGGTAAAAGCTACAAAATCAGGTAGTTGTTAGAAGATGGTTGCGTGAGGGCTTTGCGAAGGGGAACATTGAGCCTTCAGCTCCAATCTGCACCCTGAATTACAAGATTCCCATGCCACTGACACTTGTATAATGCTTGTAGCTGACTGCTGTCCCAATGTTGCTCTGAAGAAGTGATCTCAAAATAGAGGAAAACAGACCCACCAATAAAAACAGGCATCTCTTGCAAGCCCACAGGACATGGTTTCATTTACCTGCTAAAATTTTACTCACTCTTACAACAGTTGATCTTTTAGATTGTAAAGGCTCTGAGGAGAAGCTGTATTAAGATGTTAGTAGTTTTCATTACTGCCCAGCCTTTCTCTAGAGAACACATAATCCTTACAACATAACTGAGCTTTCTTAATTATTTTATAAAAAGAAAAAAATCTTTTCAATATATTCCCTTCTCTGAGAGAGGAAGAAGAGGACTGGGAGAATGCCTGGCCAACTTCAGCTCAAAGGCATTCTAATTTTGCTCTTGGTGGGTTAGCATGTTTTAGAAATTAAAATGGAAATACATATGTTGTTACTAGAAAAACAGCTGGATACTGATTTTCTCCATGAAAGCATCGTGTAATACAAATCAACTAATCAGTGGGACCAAAGCCAGCCAGAAAGGCAGGGCTGCTGTCGCTCCTGGGAACATAAGCAGTACAGGGAAGCTCTTATGAATTCTTAACTGATTTGCATTTATTAGTACTAAGTTACGTATTAAAACATGCCTATGTGAGACAAGCACACTCAGATCTTCAAAACATTCAAGCACTGATTTCAGTGGGAGTTATTGTGTGTCTTCAAGGTGTGGGTCCTGGTCCCTACTGACTTTCAATCCATCATCTCCACAGTTCAGAAAATGATAATATACTCAAACCCTGCTTAATAGCTAGGAAAGCCCTAGAATAAGCCAGCTGGGAGGGTGGGGGGAGAATGGTGAGTGCCAGTGTGGCAAAATATGTGCCTATCATCCCCTTTGAAAAGGCTGGACATCAGGAAGGCTCCTTTCACTTGTCCACCCACCAGACAACATCAGCATACACAGCTGAATCCTTGCCTGGAAAAAAACCTGTACCTAAATATTCTTCCCAGGATGAAATTGTAAAAGCTACCTCAAGCTCTGCATCTGGTGATGATCTGTAGTATAGCTTTTCCCCACATAACAACGCCTGTATTTGCTCTGAAAAGTTGGCTAGGATGAAGGGAGGAATAGGCAGGAGAGAGAACTGGTTTTTACATCTTGGGAGGCTCTCAGAGCCAAATCTGAACACCAGAGCAGACAGAGAGTTTGCATTCACATCAAAGTGTCCTACAGGCATCAGCACCAGCTAAACAGGCTGCTGTGATCAGCAGTATGTGCTGAAGGCACGGCCGGGACTAGGGCAGCCATGCAAACTGCAGGAAGCATCAGCAGAGGGAGCGGGGGAAAGCACGTACAGCTCTTCCCTGGGCTTAGGGGAGGCTCATCCATTTGTCATCCCTCTGCATAATAACTTCTCTAACTCAGAGGATTTTTAACAACAAACATGATTGCTACAAGGAGCAAATCAGTGGTGGCAGTAGTTGTGAGAGGCTGAGAGTCAATTATTTTATGTATTGTATTTTCCACCAGAGCGGTCTGGAGGAGCTTGCTGTATTCACAAAATCATGGGCATCTTTCATTCTCCTGCCAGTTGTAATGAGGCTTTTGGGTACATTCTGCCTATAATGTGACACTATCTCAAGCCATTACTTCTGTAACATGCAGCCTCCTTAATCCATATAAGATACAGCTCTCGTTATTCTTCCCATTGTTATGCTCTCTCCTGAAGACACTAATGAGATTATTACGAAGCTGTAAAAGTCAACCACTTTGATCTCAGGCCTGACTCTCAACCACTTTGATCTCAGGCCTCACTCAAGGTTGTTGCTGCTTTCTTGGCCCACTTTTAACATACCTCAATTAGTAATCTGCTGTAGTTACAGGCTGATTCAAAATATTTTAAAAACTAGTTAAGGTAAAATTACATGTCAAAGAAACAACATTAATCTCTAAGAGACATAACTACTACACCTGGCAACATTTCTAACCCTCTGAGCTAATAACCTGAAAAGCTGCTGTCACAACTGCAAGCTATTTTAGAACAAGACTGGTAGGTGCGTGGGAACCGTCAGCCCCTTGAACGTGCAGAGAACAGGGGATTAAGTAGTGCCACAAACACCAGAGGCAGGGCAGCTGTGCCAAAGCAAATACTCCCTCCTATTGCACTCCTTACACTCTTCTGGCAGCTGAAACCAAAAGCATTTAATGCCAGCCTGAAAACACTATGGATGCAGAGGAATGAGCTGGTGAATATCTCAGTGTGTATTTTGCACACCAAAACCCACCCTCTGTCTACAATCTGCAGACCTTCTCCAATGTTAACTGTAGGTTTATTTAAGGAATAAAGGAATGTGCGTGTCTGTGAGCTAGTAATGACCGGAATGTCATAGTTCACCTGAAATATTTTCAGTGGTAGCCCTTCTAATTGGATATTTTAGATGACAGTGGTTGTGAGCCAAGAGTCAAACTTTTCTGCCCTGCTCAGTTCTGGCAGACATCAAGCTGCACTGTCTGCTTGAACTCACACCAGCAGCACAGCACCACCAGCAGCACTGTGGTGCCATGGCCTGTGCCCTCTATGTCTTCCCTCAGATGCTGGGCAGTGCAATGGGGTGACCAGGAGGGAAGGGGCAAGTGGGGCCAGCTGCTTCCCTGGGCTTCAGAGTGAGCAGCAGCTCCTCTAGGCAGAGGCATTCCTTGGAATGACCCTTTGTCCACACTGAGCTTGGGGAACCTGAGCAGCCAGTCTTGGTAGTGTTGGAAGTATCTGATGAGAGATGCTTTATTGAGAGATTTTTGTATTTTTCCAAATTTGAAATTTTTACTAAATATTTATTTACTAATAGCTTTAGTGGCTGAATAGAATTATTCTGCAATATTTTAACAAATACACAGCTAAACATATCACTCACATTTGAATAAATGAATGGTAATGTCACGTCATTCTTCAAATTACATTTTGTGCAGGAGGCCTCCTAATGACAGTTTAAAAGAGCAAGTGATTTGCATTGCAATGTTCTGCCTCCTAAATGAATGCATTTATTGTGTAATCTAGTGTTAGTGTTAGGTTTCTACTGACATTTACATGAACAGGTACACTGAATAATTATTTACATACATTATATAAGAGCATTTAAAATCTTGGTTTACACAGTGACATTTGCTGATTAATAGATTAGACAAAATCATGTGTAAATGAGTGCAAATTGATAGTTTGCATACACAATGTAAACTTGACTCTCAGCTCTGTAGTGCACAGCCCATGGTAACATTACCTTTGCTCTACTGCACAGCAGTTGGATGACTGTCACTCCTCCAAGACACAGCAAGGACTAGACTTAGTCCAGAGAAAGTTTCCTACTACCTGCATAGTCACCTCTGAGAATGAGACATGAACTGCAGAGCACAGCAGATTCTTGGCTGGTTTGCTCATACTGAACATCTCAAATGCTTCATACAGTGTGGAGAAGAGTACAATGCCTACCTGGCCCTTACATCTCAAACTCACCCCAAAAGGTCAAGCAATGTTGTACACAAGATGCTCCACAGAGAGAATTAATAGAAAGTCCCGAGATGATGTTCGAGGTAAATTCTCAGTGCTTACCAGAGTAATCTAAATCTGTGTTTTTGTAATCCAGCATTTGAGTGGGACAAAGCATGTGCTGGGAGCCCTGACCACTGACAAAATGACCCAGACCCCAAGAGCCAGAGTCATGAAATGGCCTGGGTTGGAAGGGACCTTAAAGATCACCGAGTTCCAACCTCATACATGTGGTACATCCTCCTCTCATGCACACATCTGGCTGTGGGACTGCCTGCTCTGACCATTCCTGAGAAAACTAAGACCCTCTTCAGCACCAGTAGGCTCCAAAAGGTTCCCAAAATATCTTGGCACCTTTTCAAAGAAAAGGACTGTGAAGCATCACATCACCCTGGCTTCTGAGGACTTCGAGTACTTCTCCCCCATCTGACTAAATGCAGAGCTGCAGCAGTCTCAGAGCTGGGGGCAAGGACCAGCAGGAACACTCAAAATCGCCCTTGGTGAGAGCTGCTGTGCTCTGCCAAAGAGAGAGGTGGGGGTGCCTGAAGATAATTCTTGTGAGCAACTCCTTCTGGCCTCATCAGCATTGCACATACTGGACATCCTTCCCCTGGCATGCTGTATAACTGTATTCCTATCGGAGTGTCACTGACTTGCTGCTCATTTGTGTTTAAACGAGTTGTGCAGATCTGTCTGAAGCAATAAACACTGTAAGTAGGGTTAGACCTACCCTTCATGCTCAAGTGAATATATTTGGGGGATTTCTGTTGATAAAGGTCTTGATGTCAGGGGGGTAGGGTACCTATTACAGCTGGTGATGGGGTCCGAGGCTGTGACCCAGGAAGAGGTGACTGGCCCAGGGAGATGGTCCTGAAAGGAATCGCCTTCCCGGGGTCCGGTGTCTTCCCTCAGCTGCAGGCAGGAGGGCCCTTGCAGAGACTGTCAGCTCTTTAGTGATTATCAGCTCGTGATTCCA
>NW_008236217.1:1857226-1863110 GCF_000691975.1 Corvus brachyrhynchos | reverse complement strand
AGAGAGAGAGAGAGACTCGTGTGGCTGGTTCCGCACGAAGGTAGCTTTATTGTGGGTTCCCTCCGGCAAAGGGGAAAGCCAGGGACAAGCTCTCTCCTCCAGAGGCGAACTGGTCTTCTTTTATAGGGATACAGGGGATCAGCAAGGGGACCAATGGATTACAGAGGGTCTGGGACAGACCAATGGGTTACAGAACGATCTGCATAGGGTATCCCAAAGGATTGTGGGTCTACCTTTCCTCGCCATGACTCAAAAGTGGTTGCCTTTTCAGGGAGTCCTGCTGGGCGATTGCAAAATCTTTTATCTCAGCAGACATCCCTCCAGGGCAGTGGCTGGGCATATCCCACAGGTACCCACCTTGCTTAGTTAATAATTTCTACTAAATTGGTTTTTTCAGTCAAGATACATACATTCTGAAAGACAAGAAGAAACGTATTTCACCAAGCTAAAGTCGTGCTTTGTAGCTGCAGCAATTTATAACTTCAACTGTGCTACTCAGATTCCTTTTCTATTTCTCCAAATCTTTCTGACAGTGGAAATGCATTAAAGGTAATTTAACCAGGTGGGGAAGTGACAGTTTTTCCACAGTGAAACTTTTCTGGGGAAAGCTTTTGTGAAGTAGGATTGGAAAAGATACCAACAGAAGCTTCCACTTAGTCCCTTTTATGTCACAAAATACATTTTAAAAATACAATGATTTGATACTGCCCTGGAGCACTTGCTTAATAAAAAGAAAACCAGGACTTAACTGAAGATTATATAGAACAGATTAAAAAAAAAGTGACAGAGCTGTGCACCTCAGATGACTACCCCAGTTTTTGCCTTTCGTTCCTCCCCAATAAATGTATTTTTAAATATGGAGAGTCCACTTACCAAAAGAGAGGAAGTAATTCAGTTCATTGGTAATTTGCCAGATTTAGCTGAGTCCTGAAATTATTGTTAAAATCTTTACGGAACACTACACAAATAATTATCCCCAACATTCATACTTTCCATGTTAAGCTTTGGAAAGTCTCTGATATTATTATCCCTTTGCATTAGCTACTAACCATGTAAGCCAGTACAAATAGGTGACATTGTTATTGTATCTGTACCAGTGCCAAAGCATTGTAATGAGGATTTTAAGATCCAGTGGAAAGTACATGCAATGTGATGACAGTTTTAGGAAGCTTTTGTGATATTTTTAGATGAATTCCTAATATTGCTGTGACCTACCTATTGCAGGCCCAGATCAAAAATCACTTCAATCTTTTCTCAAACAAATATATTAAATGCACATAAACTTTTCCATCATGCCCCCAAACTCTAAAATTTAGATCATCAAAAAAATAAGACAATTAAAAAAATATCAATGACTTACCAAGCATCACACTAATTTGAGTGAATAGAAATGAAGGGAGAAGAAATGCAACCCAGAAGAAAACTACTACAGGAAGGGAATGTGCAAAGACTGGTAGAAAAGAGATGACAAAAGCCACTTTAGAAAGCAGAAATCAGCAGCACACCAAGAAATAATTTACGTGGGCCACAAACATTTTGCATGGAAGACATAAAACAAAATGTTATAAATGTCTCAACAGATAACAAAGCTAGAATGAATATTTAAAAGGACTGTTTTATCTTACAATAAAATGCATTCAAAATCACACATGCTGTCTTTGTTTGCTTGTTAGTAAGACAAATCCTCTCTAAGGAGCATGTTGATAGAGGTCTAGCTATCTTTGCTCACTGTTCTGTGCCAACACAGCAAGGTCACTTAGAAACTGTATTTGTTCAACTTCTCCATTGTTACTAAACTCCTGTGAACACAGAGGGTTCAAATAGATCTAATAAAAACCTAAAATTACATGGGAAGTTAAACTTCATTAAAATAATGATTATTTCATTAATAAAATGCCTCATCTGTAACACAGTGTAAATGATACTGTATAAAAACCAAACAACTCAGAACTCCCAGTGAAAATGGAAGAATCCCTAATGAAAATATAAGATGAAGAGCATATTTAGAAACAATCTCAATGAAGCATATTTTAATTAACCAGACTTCCTAGGAAGAAGTGTTTAGAATGAATGAACAAATGAGCAAGGTAGACTGAGAACAGACAAAGCTGCAGCCTCAGGAGATGAGAAGTTCTCCCTTCCTTAGTTGCCAGAATGAAGTGGTGCAATGAACAGGAATACAAGTCTGAGGAATACAGAGGGGAACCCTTATACATTTATTATTATTTAGCTAACTACAACTCAGATGACAGCAGTTTCTTCCTCTTCTGGAGATTTCGTCCTCCTACTGGAGTGCCAGAGGAAGGACAGCATTCCAGTAGCCAGGCATGAGTGAACACAAGCAATAACCATTGGTACCCATTCTTTCCATGAAAAAATTCTGCTCTGCCCTATGAGGTAAAGACGGGTATTAGTTATTTAGCCAACCGCAAAGAAAAAGATGACCAGGAATGACAGAAAACATTTTATGGAGGAATGAGACCTTCACCTCGATCTAATCTTCTCTTGAGATCCCACATCACGTGAAAAAAGACAAACAGGTCTTTGTTTTAACCTGAGGAAAAAGGATTCCTAAAAGTTACCTGATGGCCATATTGTGGGATGCAGTTCCCAAAGCTCTCCGACCCAGTATACACAAGGCAAAGGAAAGTGTCACTAGAGGAGAATCCTCATCACTGTCCAGGTGCTACAAAATTTTAAGATTAGCATGTTAGTCTAAGTGCAAACATCATATTTAAAAGCACCACAATACTACAAATGGTGACATTTATAAAATTTGCATGTGACTGGACCTAGACACCAAAATGTTCTTTCCCATTAAACAGAACAAGAAAGAAGACCATCACCATCAGAGGATGTTTGCAAAATGCAAGCTTATTTTGCCCACTGGCTAGAAACAGAACATTTCATTCTCAGGTAGTGAGATCCCAAGCGAAGGGAGCTTCAGTGGTGGTGGTTTTTTATTGTGGGGTGTTTATTTGTTTCCACTCCTCCCAGATCTGACATTCTAAACTGGAGAAGATTCTTTATTGTTGAGAGACACTGCAACTGGAGATAACCAAAACCCTTTCATGGGACACAGTTCCTATGAAACCCTACCACAGATTCCAGAAGTACAATCTATTTGGGAGTCTGGAGGCACACAATTTTAGTGAATACCTATCTAAATTGTTGATGACACTGACTGCACATTTTAACAAGCAGTCAGAACATTTCATTTATGTTTACTAGCTCAGGAGAGGTTTTTTTACAAAATTTTCACAAAGAAAACTTTGCTATCAAGGAGGAAAAAATTGGAACAACCCCCGTACATGTTAATCTTCAGGAGGATATGGATTATTATTTCAGTTCATGCAATGAGTGATTTCTTAGAGCTTTCTTTGACTCTAAAACTGAAGCCAATTATAATGTAGCTCCTTCTATAAAATATATTGATTTTCTGGGTTATGTGTACAGTGACCTTGGTTTTATTTATCCCATCTCCTACATGAACTTTGCCTTTCTATAGTCAGTGAATTAAAAAACAAAGGTAAAATACGTAAAAAAAAAGATAAATGTGTGTGTGTGGCACCAGTGCAGCCATTAATTTGCCTTTTTAAGTCTAACTTACATGTTTCAAGTCCATTGGCATCCCTAAATCTCTTATTGAATTTGAAAATCTAAGCCAGAGAACAAGTGGAAAGGCATCAATTAACAGTGGCTTTCCCTGCACCGTGCAACTCTTTGTGTGTCAGAACTTGGGAGCTGAGACATGGAGATGGGAAAGAAAAGAAGTGAAGTGT
The DNA here is from genome assembly GCF_000691975.1 of Corvus brachyrhynchos. Taxonomy (NCBI): domain Eukaryota; kingdom Metazoa; phylum Chordata; class Aves; order Passeriformes; family Corvidae; genus Corvus; species Corvus brachyrhynchos. The sequence goes on along the minus strand of NW_008236217.1, from coordinate 1,859,328 downwards.
TCCCAGTAGGAGAAGATGGTGGGAAAGGGCTCAGAAGACAACTCAATGAAAACAATATCAATATAATGATATGCAGGGGAACTGGTGGAATGGTACTCAGCATTAGAGACATGAGAAGGAACCAAAGTGGAGCAGAAACATTTGGTGATGATCCGAGAAAGACTCAGTGATGTTACACCAGCTAAGGTCAGTAACGGGATGTGCAGTCTGTGATCCCGAGTGGAAAAATGCACAAATACAGCACATCGTGTCCAGGAAAGAGACACTTCTCCATTTTTGCCATTATCAGCAATAATCAGAAAATTAGATCGAGGCAATATGCTTGTTTGAAACTGTATTCTCCCTCTGGGCTATTTTGAGTATTCCATGGAAATACACTAGAGCATTTCTGACAAATGGCTGCTGACCATCAGTAACCTTAGTGGCTCAGAGCATGCAAATGTACAGCTGTACATCGGCCCTTGACCTTCTAGAGCTGCGAGAGGTTTCACATGGTTTTGTGGCGTGGTTCACGTCTGAGTCACGAGCTCTCAGAGGTGACCTATGCCAGAAGTGAGTGTGCCATGCACTCCCCTACCATTCTGCAACTCTGCCCAAATATAGGCAAATTTCTGAAAAGGATACACAGACATCACAGACATCTGGCAATTGTACCAGTCACTGGCAACACTGAAGGAACTGCAATGCTCTGATGACATTCTCTGAATGGAGCCTGCTCTAGCAGCACTTCTGTGAGCACTTGATACATCCATGCTTTCTAGAGCTGATGAAATTAACATCGTTGGAAATGTGCACAGTAAAGAACTGGCTCTGTATTCAAAGACTAATGCTCCTTAAGCATACGGGTAGTTTCCAAAATATGCTTTTTCCATTCCACAAAACATACGTTTTCCTTTTAAATTAAATCTAAAAGCTTATATGAAATAAATGTTATTCTACTAATTCTGAGCAAGTAAAAGAGTAGCCATGCATCATTTCACTCATATCTCAAGAATTAAAACTAATACTACTAAAAAAAATTAGAATTAACACGTACCTCCACCCTTTTCCTAGCACAGAACTGAATCCAGTCCAGATACACACTGCAGAAGCTAGCTCGTGTTATTCCTTGGAGACACGGAACATAATCTTCATCTATGTTAACGTTAAACATTGCAAGGTCACGTTCAATATAATGCCACTTTGCATAAGGCTGCAGTATCTTTTGGATGGATTCATCTTTTATCCAGTCAAGGATTTTGGGAGAACTTGCAGTAAAGTATATTATACTCTGTTGATAAAATGTGCAAACATTAGTCACTCTAAACTCTGATTAAAGCAGACATATTTTACACAGAAGAGAATAAGCCAAATAGGACCCCATTAAGAACTCTAATAGTATATATATTTCTTACATTTTACTGCTTAGCATCATTAATGCTTCACAAAAGTGTTCAAGTTAGAAAGATGATAATAATTGGTATTGATAGGAGACAACAGAAAAAGAAGCAATATTTTTAATATCCTTCTGCCTTACAGGAAAATCAATACAAAGATAGGAATAGAGAGTTCCAGCTTCAAACATGTCAGTACTAGTGGGGGTCTAGAGTCTATCACCAAGAAGGTGGTATCAATAATAGCTTAGGCATGTTTTGGAAAAGCAGTAGTAGAAGGTCACATCCTCAAAACAGGGCTCTTTTCTCCTCAGTGGAATTACTGTTTTCTGGGGATGATGCTTTCCTAATTCTTTATTAACCCAAAAGATGAGATGTGACAGATGTGTACGTCACAAGTCTGTTATTTGTCAATGCAGAAGTAAAGAATAATGTATTTTTTCTTATATGTCAGGTTAAAAAGCTCATAACTGATATAACTGAGTTTGCTTTTAAAGCACTGAAGGAGGAGCAGCATTCAGCAGGGGCTCTTTTACCAAACACATAAATGTTAGAAAGCAGCAACACGTATTTCGTATCTGTGCCTGAGTTTCTAAGTTTAAGTCCTTCTAACTGCTCTGTCTGGACACATTAAAATAATAATAAATAAAAAAGTAATTAAAAAAAAAATCTATCCAAACACAACTTAGAGCATATTTTCAAAAGAATATGAAACTTAAGAAGTTCTAG
>NW_008236217.1:1850420-1857036 GCF_000691975.1 Corvus brachyrhynchos | reverse complement strand
GAAAGTCCCATTATAATGTTTTATATTGTTAATTTAGAGTTGGATTCCAAAGCAAATGAGGAGCAAGTATGCATGACTGAAGATCATATAGCTCTACTTTACCCAGTCAATGGAAACTAAGTACTAAGTAAATAAATGTATAAAATGAAAATATGATGGATTACAGAGGACAGAAGCACTACCAGCCCTTTTAAAAACCCCAGATGCTCTCCATAGTTTATCATTCAAATTGTACAAAAATACACAAGTAAGAGGAGAATCAAGCTTGAGAGGAAAAAGACAAGTCACACAGATACAGACAGGATGGACCCTTAATTTCTTGGCATGTGGAGAACAATAGACTCCTTAAAAAAGATTCATGCAGAAACAATAGAAGCCAAACCCCCAGCACTCAGCGAATACACAGACTTCTTAAATACTAAAAGATGTTTAAATAAGAATATATTGAAGAAGAGATGGAAGAGGCACAAGGGAAAAATATCACAGTAGTTGGGCAGGACATTATTTCAAAATATATGCAGAAGGGCTACAGGAGCTGACCCACTTTATTTGTGGGGAATAAAAGTCCTTTCATAATGAGAAATATATGCATTTCTAGGCTGTCAATGAAACTGCAAATGAAATAAATATGATTTAGGAATAAGATGCTCAGTGCAACTCATTGTTTAAAAGACCAATACAATAATTATTCTTGAAGGATTGAAGAACTAAAACAAAGCATACATTCTCTTTGTTGATTTTCAAGATAGAATTTGCTTTTTTTATTATCCTCATCTGTGTTTACAAAGAAGCTGATTCAGCTGGGAAAAAAATCAGACTTGCAATCAGACACAGAAACAACAAAAACTTCTGTCACCTAATTAAATTCTGTTCTTGGTAACTCTTCCAAGATATGTTTTGTGCTCAAGTACATCCTCAGCTATATGGCAATTCTGAAACAATATGGCAAATATTTACAATATTGTAAGCTACAGACAATAAACCAGAAACACTCCAAATGCTCAATGCCATGGAAGTGCAGTTCCTGCAGGAACTCCAGGCTCAGTGTTTTTCTAGTTTGTGATTTATGTGACCTGAATACTGCCTTACCTATAGTTCTTCTTACAATTCCTTTCACAACATTAAAAAGGGAGTGTCAAGGACTTTTAAAATGTTCACAGTGAAACTGCACAGGGTCTTGATCTAGACTCCCCCAGAAGAAAGAGCTGGGGAAGGAATGAATTCTTACCTCTGTGTCTGATGCTGTTTATTTGGAGGCAAGCTTTAAATAAACAGGAAAAAAGCTGATCTAATACATATTATAATCTTCTCACTTTCCAGGCTTATACTAAGGATTTTACCAAATCTTTTTAAAGCCCCTGTTTATGGAAAAAACTAATTACTTTAAAAATACAAGAAGAAAATACCCATATAACTTTCCTTTGGGAAGTGACATTCTAAAGAAGGGATTCTCCTGAGTGCACCTTCCCTTCATTGAAGGGAGTTCCAGCCCAGGCTAATACTGAAGGTGCCAACAGGTTATTTTTATCCTCTGTTCGTCCTTCCCTAAAGACAGAAGTAGATTAAAAAGACCGACTGTGTGAGACCGACAGCCTGACAATGAAGACCAACCTTTCTGAGAATGAAGGTCTGTCAATGCAGTATAACAGCAGTGGCTCAACTAAATCCAACCAGAAGAGATTTGATTTTCACACTTTCAGAGCCATCAGTGGTGAACATGAACTCTGCAGAGAGTGGAGATGGAGCCACAGCACACCTCGGTCATGTGGAGAGCATTTAGCCCACGTCCCTTTTCTTCAAGACAGGATCAACTAACCACACCTGTATCATGTGGGATGAAAGTTTGTCTAAGCCATCTCACCTATGTCAGCTGCTTCTCAGGTGTGTCCAGAACCAGAAGCTCTAAATTACCTTTCAGTTAAGTTTTATGTCCCATGTGATGAACCTCACATTTCCTCAAGTCCTTCATATATTAATTCATTTTAAGGAACAAAAACAATTCCAGTTTACAAAGTATAATTCTTTATTACTTTAAACTAATAAGATGCTGATTTGATTGCAGCTTAGACTGGGATTTTTTCAATCTCATTCCCCATCAAAAGCCGAGTCATATGCCAGTTTGCATCAGTTTATGTTCCAGTTGTTCAAGTTACCTTTTAAAGTAAAGCAAAGCAATTGCAGCAACGTACTCATTACAGGTTAAAGAAGGGTTGTTTTCTGGTCTTTGGGTTTTTTTAGTTTAGTTACATTGCTTTAAAACAATTTATAGCCACAAAACCCACTTCTCAAATGAAAAAATCATGCTCACATGCAGTTTTATTTCTGATTAGTTTATTAAATAAAGCAGGTTGGTTACCAGGCCATGCTGCCTGCAAAATTATTTACGAAATCCCAGAAGTAATCAACAGCATGATCAAAGCAGCTTTGTAAGGCAATGAGCTTGTTTTTACTACATTGGTTCATTTGCAAAAAATGGTGTTTAACTTATATGCAACCGGTCTCTCTCTGAAGTTGACAGATTTTTACAATTGCAGAGATGTTAGTAGAAAGGAGATGTCAGAGATGGTTTGGAGCTTTAGCAACTGGCTTCATGGCAGTACCAGTGGCATAGGAAGCAGCATTTGGCTCTTGCTGTTTCAGTAGAAGACTATAATGCTCAACTATAAAGCTCAAATTCTTCATTTGCTGGACTGGGAATTGTTTTGGCAGAGGATGAAGATGTCTTGCTAGACTATAAGGTTCAATTATTTTGACAAATTAGTATCTGTGTGGTTATTGTGATCTTAGTAACAATGCAAATACAGAAATGGTGTAAATGAACTGCTGTGTGATCAATGGAATAAACCAACTTCAAGCGTGTTGTGGTATACATGTAAAACAGAAGGTAAGAAGGGGGTTTGCACTACTAAAAAAGTACATTTGAGAAACAGCTCTTCAGAGGTTTCCCAAGAACTTTATGTTGTTAATCTCTTTCTTTTCTTTTCCAGAAGAAAAATAACAAACCAGTGGAAAGGCCAAGGCAAGAAGAAATAACAAACTGTGAAGTGTTGTAAAAACATAAGAACATAAGTAAGAACACTTAGTCTGACTTTATCACTAGAGGTTGGTAACTCGCCTTCTTGATCTCCACTGAAGCATGCCTGCCATTTTCTGTACTAACTGTAAATGTAAGTGATCAGAATTAAATTTAGCAAAGGGAGAAATGAATTAATTATCCCTATTCCAGTGGAAGGTATCCCTGCCCATAGGAGGAGGGTTGGAACTAGATGATCTTAAGATCAAACCAAATGATTCTACGGTTCTGTGATCTAACATCAAGTAGGTCTGACTGCCAGACTGTAGTGCAGATGGATAAACATAAAGCAAGAAACTTCAAATGCTCTTTCTTCTCTAGACAAACAGCATTTGTTCTATTTGACAAACCTGCCTAGGAACAAAGTACACTTCAGCAAAGAGTTTACCTTGATATAGTATCTGATAAGGATTCTGCGCAGGTCGAACACTTGCAGCATTGTTGCAGCGTTGTTGTCGATGATGCTGTATCCTTCCAGGATGTACTGGGTTCGTGTGATTTCCCATGTCAGCCAGCGCAGGTTAAAGGCTGCATTACAGGACAACAGGTGAGGCAAGTGCCCAGGCTTACAACAGCAGCAGCCTTCGTTGTCTTCATCTCCTTCTGTTATAGCTTCCACTTCTCTCTGCTGGCAGTATGTCCCTTGGCAGCGAGAAAAAGAGAGTGTGCTGCCAGTTATTGAGGGAGGAGGAAACAAAGGACACCTTGCAAGCTCCCATTCAAAGTATGTTTGAAGGTTGTATGTACTTCGCAAAAATCTAAAAGAGCGAGTTACAGCAACAAACTCGATGTGCTAATTGATCCATGTGCAGCAGCAAATAAAGGGCTGTACATTACTCATTTACTATCACCTATAAAAGCCAAAAGGGCCTGATCTAATGTTCTAGTTCTAATGGGTTCTGAACTGAGCTAAACTACAGACCACAGCTTCTGCCTTAATAAAAACTTTCCAGGAAGCAACACTAAAGAGTCTCGCTCCATAAGGCACATTAAGCAAATTGATCCAAGTCTCAGTCTGCTTCTTCGACTAACATACTGGACCCAAAGAAAAATTTTAGTGTGTCAGAGCACTTGTAAAATCTGGGTTTTAGCGAACTATCTTGGAAAGCAGGTTCCAAAAATAACATCTACCGGGTTGTTCTCTCTCCTGCTGGAGTAAAAGCTACTCTGGATCAAACATCTCTAATGAACAGCACTAGTGGCAGTACATCACAAGAACAGAACAGCTTTCTAATTAGTCTATTACACAGGCTTTAGATCAAAGTAGAGTACATTTTTCTAAAATGGATATGTTACCTCAAAATAAGTCATGAGGCAGATGCAGAAGCAATAATGTAGACTCTGCATTTTCGCCCTGTGCTGTGCACACTACATGGTCAAACTGAGCCCTTGTGGATTTGAAATCTGTGAATGAGGTTTCTGTACCATGTAGGGCACTACTAATAAAAACTGAGGCAGACACCCACGTTCTCCCCCCAGTATTCTCAAAATACGTGAGTTTTATGTTCTTGATGTATGCTTCTTTTTAAAATTTACTCTCCATAGGCTGTTGCAGAACTTACTCCCCACTGAGTTTGTACATAAATCATCTTTCACGGCCATCTCCTGTGATGCAAGTTACACATCTTGCACAGGCCTTCTGCCAGAGGTTCAGTATCACCCCACAGACTGCTGACTCCATCAGCTTCTAAACAGACTCGACAGGAGAGGAAGATGAAAGACATCGCACTGCAGTTCAACAGCTCCCTCCCCATCAGGACCAACAGACCTGTTGTGCCACTGTAAATTGGAGAAGAATTTGGCTCTGTTCATCATCTGAACATTCAGCCAGGAAAGAACACAGTGCCAGCTTCAATTCCCTGCAGTCTGCCAGCACCCCAAAAGACAGTCTGGAGCAGGGCAGCATCCCAAAGGCCTTTCTGTGGAGCATGATGACAATTGCTGTGCCCTCGACTGTCTGTTCCACTCCCATCACAACTCTCTGGTCAACAACCTGTGAACTTCAGTTTGTATCAACAGAAATAGCATCTAGAATATTCCTTTCTCCTCACTAAGAAAAACCTTTCAAAATACAATAAAATATGCTAAATTATTGGTTATCATGTCTTTTTTGCCTGTGCACCTGGTAAAATGTATGCAGCAAGCAAAACATACAAGTAAAAAAGAATAGAAAAATCAGAAGGAAAAATCAGAAGAAAAAACAGGATTGTAGCCTTCAGAGACAGAGGAAAAAGATTCTCTGTTCAGTTCACTATGAATGCGAATTTACACCGTGAACCCAGTGTTGCTTGCACACTGAGATGCATTCCTCCCTAGACTTCAGGGATACACAATATGAAAAATTATTAAATGTCTTCAGGTCATCCAAATATAAACATCTTGCCTTTCAATACTGCCAAGTACAAAACATGACCTATTAGGCTGATATTTCCAGTTGGACTGGACATGAACTGGACTTCTTCTGCTTCATATTTCACAGACTTCTACATGAATTAACACTTACTGCTCAACAGCAAAAAAACCAAGAACTGCTCTGGGTCAGCAGATGCTTTGGTGAAGTCAAGTCAGAAGACATCGTACTCAAAATGAAGTAGGGAAAACATTTCTTTGTACATTGCTTGAAAAGAGTAAAACAAATGTTCCATGCTGGTGCTGTTACTATTGTTATTATGTTTATTTTTGAAAGTTTAAAGGTCTCTCAGTATTACACTGAATTTAAGAGAAGATACATCCTCATCCCAGGTGCAAAATTAAGTACTGCCAAATGTGTGCAAGCAATGAAAAATGAAAACCACAAGGAACAAGTGTCACTGATCCCCCTACAACAACAGGATTTAAAGATGCCTTTGCTCTGTCCAGGTAACTATTTGTATATATATTTTTTTTCTTTTGGTGTGGAAATACCAAATTTTATTTCTGTGGAAGGCTTTACTCTCTGTACTACCTCTTTCAATAAATGCCAAATATTATTACTGCAGTTTCTGTAATTACTAGTTTTCTTAGGGGACATATTTTGTAAAACATGGGGCCTAAGGAGGCTGGTAAGGCAAAGAAAAGGTGAATTTTAGAGACCCTCAGTGTTTAAAGGAAACTGTCATCACCAGCATAACAAACAGAACACGATGCCTGAATTATTTGCATTCTTAGCTAATTCTACAGGTTAAAATGCCTCCAAGTTGTCTTTGCTAGTTAATTTTAATCAGCTAGAGTTAAAATTATACTACAGGGGTGCAATCAGTGTTGAACTTGAGCACCAAGAGTCATTCTAACAGGGACCGTGTTATAACAAAAGGTCTAGGAAACAACCAAAGGAGCTCACGTGGTCATTTTACAGGTTTATTCCAAAGAATGAAATCTGGGGTGTGCTCTTCAGCATCTGGCAAACATGCACTTGATTAACAAAAGCTGTTTGATGGACTTGGGTACTATCACCTTGGGGATTTGGTGTCTTTACCTGGGGCCTTTGGGGTATCCCTGTTAAGTTTAAAGATATAACCTGAGCCACAGCCAGTGCTGTGACAGAACACCAAATCCTCATTCCTG
>NW_008236217.1:1837836-1850392 GCF_000691975.1 Corvus brachyrhynchos | reverse complement strand
CCTGCTGATTAGTATTTCCAAACAACATCTAGTAAAAGGACTCAAGTCCACAAAGACAACATTCAGGCTTGATGCTCAAGTACGTGTTGATTCCCTCCCAATTCTTGCAGTCAATTCTAGAATGATTGCCAGTAATTTTCTCTCATCTTTAATGGAGCCTCACTTTAGTCCTCAATGCACTGGCTGGACTTCAATGCCAGATTGGCATTTTACTGTAAAATTTCATTTACCAGTGCATACATTAATCCTTTTTGGTTCATTACTCCAGACACTGGTACCCAGAGACTAAGAGCATGTGCTCAGCTTCATGCATTGAGCCAGAAGGGACAGGACACAGTAAATGAAGTCAAGCATCTGTGTTTATCTCTTACAGAAGGCTGGCCCTAGACTTTTTTGTATGTGCTATAAGCTGATGATTTAAATGACAACTTTTATATTGCTTCTCAAAAAATTAGCAAGTTCAAGCAACTCTGAGAGAATTATTCATAAAACCAAAGAGCAGGGAACAGAACGTGCACTTCACTTCTGCAATATAATTAAGTGTAGTGCTATTAAATATTAAAATACAGGAAAATGTTTTCACTAGTAATTAGTCATTTCAAAATCTGAGGGAAAACATTTTTTTACATTTCTTTCTGCAGTAGAAGGAAAATAATCTCGTGCACTTCACTCAAGGTTAGTCATTCACTCTGACTCTTGCTAGTATAGATGAGACCAATTCATTTGTAAGATACCTAACACTGGAGGGTTGCCAAAAATCCATCAATGTAAAAAACATGTGCCAGCTGAACAAAGCAAGGTCAGCCTGTGTGAGCTCAGGAGAAAGCCAGGGTGAGAACCTGGAGCTCTTTGTATTTTCCTGACACATCAGGATTTGAGGACAGACTCATGCTCTGCCAGAATGATCTGACCTAAATGGAAATGAGAAAACTGAAAACTGAAGACTGCAATCTTGCTTCAAGAGGATAAAATACACCTAACTGAATGATCACCCAGCCTTCTAGAATTTAAATCTGAAACTATAGCGTGCTTTTGAATTCAATTTTGAAAACTCAGTGAGTGAAAAGCGTTTTTCAAGACCTGAGGGGCCAGAAAAACAAAATCCATTACACAACTGCATACTTCTAGGAGCAGTTTTAATTTCCATAAAACACTTCAGTTTAACAACACATCCAGGACAGAGACGAATTATTGTGGCTGAAGGCAGCCATAGCTTGAGCCCTGAGGATTGCTGACATATAAGCAACTAGAGTGCAAATCTACACAGGAAGGGCTCATGCCCAGGGTAACTCCTGTCCTAAGCTGTGCAGAGGTCTCTTCACAGATGACTCCAGAAAAATGCCTGGTTGCCCACCCTTTCTTTGGCTAAACCAAGCACATTAATGTCTTACAAATAAATGAATTACAGTAGAATTATCTGGCTCTGCTTCAACAAGCTTATGATGCAAATCTGAGTATTCCCAAAATCTGATAGAAAAGGCTCCTCCCCTCCTCAACCAACATTTCTTTTCTGCTCAGGATAGCAGCTTAACATGCAGCAAGTTATCACACAAAATAAGCACAACGAGCATAATTACAGCCATTGGAAGGCTGTCCTCTACTGAAACATGCATCAGATATGGTTCTAGAAACACAAAAAACCCAAATACTTTAAAGTGGAGTGAACTGAGCTCACAAATGGAAACTCATGAACCTCAGAATTAGACACATTCTGGAAACCTGCAACTTTTTTGGCTCCTTCCTGCTCTTTTGCTTGTGGAATTGGGATAAAGAACAGTAATTTATAGGTTCTGATAGTCTCAGCTGGTTTCAAAGAAAACTTTTAGGACTTAAAGAACAGTATCAATTCTTCAAACATCAAAGCTGCTGGTTTTAAAACTGTGGTTTGGCTTTCAGCTGCTTCAGGTGCTTGTATGTCTGAAAAACAACCTGGTTTTCAACCCAGATCAGTTGCTACAATAACAGGCATCCTCTCTCCTCAGAAACCTTTGCTTTTCTTGGCCCACAGACACACATTAAGAAAGACCACGTGGAAGTAGCATTCTCCAAAGATGTTTGTTGTTAAACTTGCAGCTACAAAATCCACAAAAACTTCTCATGTCACATCTTTTGCAGTGCAATGCAAGATGCAATGTTTTGATTTTGGCAAAGATATTTTCTCAATAAAAAGGCTGCACTGCATTTAACATTTTCCTTTTTTCCAGAAGTCTTCTCCAGTGTGCCCATAAATACACATAAAGTTGTGAAAGGAAGAAAAAGGAAAAAAGACATAAAATATTTATTCTAGTGTGTGTTACAGAAACTATTCTAAGCCTATTTGAAATTCATAGACAGCATCCACTGCATCCACTGTTGAAGCATCATTGTACACCTAGAAAGGCTTGTACATCAGAGATTTCCTGCATTTAATATAAAGTATCCTCTTCCCTGTTTCATGCTATTCTTCCCAATTAAATCACCAAGATTAAGGAAACCCCTTTGTATCCTTTCTCTCCATGTTTCTAGTATTTCCAAGAATTGTGTCTCTCAGTCTTTGTTCTTTCCCACAAACACTGCACTTCTGGTTTTTAACCTTCTCTCCCAAGGGATGTGTCAAAAAATGCTGGTTTTCTCTGAACTCTGTCATTTATCAATACCTTTTAATGTTCTGGTACATACATTGAACAAACCTCAAGTGTGGTCTCAGGAAAGACATGAACATGGGCACTTTCATTTCCCGACAGCAAGAAGTGATTTGTAAAAAAATAAAACTTGCAACCACTCTTTAAATAATGATTCTTCCTAGTGCTACAGAGCCTTCAGACACAAAAATCAAACACAAATAAATATTCCTTACACTGGTAATGTACTTGCTACTGTAATAAAAGCATACACATGTGCTGCAGAAATGAGTAACTGTCCTTATTAGACACCATTATGGTGCCTAGAGCACATAGCCTGAACTGGCTGCTTTCATACACCATTTTGCGTGGGAAATAAGCTAGCTAACACAGAGAGAGCCCCACAGGCAATCCCATCCTGCTGCCACAGTGTACAACTACATCTGTGTCTGCTCTGTGCTTCTTGCCTTGATCCATCTAATGAAGTTCCAAGTGAAGCATGAATATTGCACGTGCAACGTGCAGTAACAAAAAATCACAGCAGAGATTTAGAAGTTCATTAAATGACTGAAGAATACTGTGCAGGAGTTACAAAACAGCTCCTGAAGACTTCAGCAACACCATCAGTAACTAGTTTCTACACATGTAATGCCTAAATGAATATTCTCCAAAAGACATTTTGTAGACACACAGACTAAACAAGAAAACATTTTAAATCTCCCTTGTTCTACAGGGAACTCGTGAGAGGGAGATATTTTGACATTGTTTCTGCTTGTTCCCTGACTGTGGGTTTTCCCATCTCTTCCTTTCAAATTAAATGATATGTTATGTATTTCTTCTGGCAGGCTGCTTTTAGCATTCTGCTGTGGTCTAACACAGACAGCAGAGTTAAGTTACTGAAGGGCTCAATTCCCCCACACCAGTGTGCAGCTCCTTGGAAGTGTTCCCTCCTAATGAGCTATGCAGCTCATTACTACCTTCTCTTTGCTTTCTATAAAGGAGGAGCTGGCCATTTCCTGTCAATGCCTGGAGGTCTTGAGCCTCCCCTCTGCTTTATACTCAGGATGAATGACACAATGGAGGCACATCCCCTCCCTGTCCGTGGAATGGGAGAGTGGAAAACTAATTCATTCAAGGTGTTTAATATGAACAGGACTAAAGAGAGATGAAAGGAATCCCAGATTTGCTGACTCTCTTCTTTCAGTCTGCTCAGTCTGTACCTTCTTATGCTGCCTACAGGCATTTGGTTGGGTTTGTTTTTTCATTTAAAAGCTGAGACAAATCCTTCTGTTACAAACAGTTAGAAAGGCATCTGGATCAGTCACTTATAATGCCAACTCTCAGTTAGGATGGACTGAAAACCAGGGAGGCAGCAAGTACACTTAAATTCAGAAGACTCTGTGAACCCTTCTTCGGTCACTACCAGTATTGCCAGCACAGCCTTTCAGCTACCACAACGAGAAACACCCATAGGAAAACCCAGAGCTCCACAATGCAAATATTGCTTTTGGTTTAGTTATAAACAGAAAACAGTCATAGAGAACACTGTTGTGATTCACTCGCTTCCAAAGCAAACACAGATTTCCTATTTAAGGAACAGCAGATTTTTGGGGCCCCCAATTAAAATTACTTGTTTGAAGTTAAGCAGCCAAAGCTCAGAAATTACAGATTACAAGTTTCTGCTCTATCCCTTCTCTCTGCCTTGCGGAAACCATTCTGTACAATGAAAGGAGTTAGGGTGCCATGTAAAAAACAGTGCATGACCAGACAACTGCTCTGTGAACCCTTCTTCGGTCACTACCAGTATTGCCAGCACAGCCTTTCAGCTACCACAACGAGAAACACCCATAGGAAAACCCAGAGCTCCACAATGCAAATATTGCTTTTGGTTTAGTTATAAACAGAAAACAGTCATAGAGAACACTGTTGTGATTCACTCGCTTCCAAAGCAAACACAGATTTCCTATTTAAGGAACAGCAGATTTTTGGGGCCCCCAATTAAAATTACTTGTTTGAAGTTAAGCAGCCAAAGCTCAGAAATTACAGATTACAAGTTTCTGCTCTATCCCTTCTCTCTGCCTTGCGGAAACCATTCTGTACAATGAAAGGAGTTAGGGTGCCATGTAAAAAACAGTGCATGACCAGACAACTGAAAATAGGAATGCAGGATGCCCAAAGCAGAGCCTGGTGCTTAATAACTGCCACTTGACTTTGTAAACCATCCGGTTCTTCCAGGGCAGTTCCATACATTCTCTCACTTCTGCAGAAAAAAAATCCTATTGTATTCAGTATTCAGGCTGTATTCACCAGCCATTTTCAAGATTTGAAATGGGGAAGAATGTGCCCCAGTCCATGTGCCCATGGCTCTTGGTGCTGCTTGGTGGAAGCCCGCTCTACATTCCTGCCCCTGCAGGCAGCAATCCTGTTCAAGGGAAGGAGCAAAAAATGCCTTCCAAGGAAGAATTTCAGTCTCAGCTCTCACACAACATCCTTTGAATAGCCTTGATTCATCCCCTTATGAACTTCTGCATTCAGGTCAGCCCCTCTGGCTCCTTTTACTCAGACTAGTGCCTGAGTGTCTGGGTACCCCTGGGTACCCCTGTGGCCTGCAGCCCCACCAAAGCAGCCCAGCTCCTTGTTGGCAGGAGGACCAAATCACATACAGGAAGGGCATGGTTCTGCAGCATAGTTTATCTAAAGCACACCAGCCCTCAGGGGTTACCTGGAGACACAAACAACCCTCTGGTGTCAGCACATCACCCCAGCAACTCTCCACTGGGCACACAGCAGATTATCTACTCACATTTTGGTGTCCACAAGGCTTTTTTTATAACCTGCATCAGGCAAATCCCAGGCATCCTTATCTGGCCTGTGCTTGGTTCCCCACTGGGCTCCTTTACTTCTCCTACTCCATCCTTAAGCAGGCTTGTAATTCATGGGATTTCTCTGGTACTCATTCTGCACAGTCCAGTGGGGTTCAGCTCTCACATGGTAAGGCAAATGGTTTGAGCTGGTTTTGTCTCAGGTAAGTTCCTTTGTTCAACCCTACATGGCTTCTCTGTTCCAGGCCAAACAACAGAATAGCAATACACACACTCCTAGTTTCTGTTCCCATAACAACTCCTCTACCCAATACTCTGAAGACCAGAGAAAACTTCCTTACATACCCTGTCTGTGAGGACACAAAATAACCACAAATTTTGTCTTACTCTTGGAATAGGATTATCCAGTGGGTTCAGAAAAGAGAGGGAGTCCATTTTTCTCCCATCTCCAACTACTTCCTCCTCTAGTATTGAGCAGTGTCTTCCCCCAGTGATACTCTGAGGGTGAGGAGGAATAGGGGACTAGATTGGACTGAAGATGAGATAATGTAGATGAAACCCCCATTTCCTCACTCCTCTCCTCCTCCAGTAACTGGCATTGCTTTCCAGTTCAATTTGCTGCTGCTCTCTTGGTCCAGGCCCCTTAAACATTCAGGTAAGAAAGAGGTGCTGCTTTGCTTTGACAGCCTCCCCCTGAGGAGTGCAAGAAAGACTGGGAAAGAGGATATTCCTCACAAGGACTCAGCTGGCTCTCAACAGCAGTCCATGAAAGACATGAGAGGCTGTGAGGCTCAGCCCCAGCTAAATTTAAAGACCTGTTGCAGCTGGCAGACATGCTGGATCCATTCACAAAGCCAAACAGTATTAACTACAGTTAATTAACACTGAACAGCATTAGGCAATCTGCATGGAAAGGTCAATTTTCAGACACATTTAATTACTTAAACTGTGATTTTAGGGAATACAGAGATGCCTCAACATGTGGCACACTGCAATTTTTGAGCTTTGCTCTCAGATCCAAATGCCAAATGGCACTTGCTGGCTGTGAATGATCCTGGCTCAATGTCAAAGAAAGTCTTCCCAAACCACTTTGCAACAAAACTATCCCATTGTTCCCCAATCAGCTTCCAGTTTATTATGCCGGTCTGCTGGGCCCCTGATCTTTTTAACCAGCTAGCATGTGGCTTGAGCACCCTCTCATATGGTTTCACCTGTTTTCAATATTTACATTACTTCTACAGCCTGGCGATGGCGACGATAGTGAGTGACCCAGCAGTAATGGGCAACCACATAAAGGAAAAACAACCCGCCTCACAAAACTCATGTAATTTAAGTGGGAAGGAGATTGCTTTCTTCTGTTTGTTTCATATCCCACACCAAACTATTTTAACACAAAAAGGATGATCAGCAAGGATAAATTTTGGAAGTTAGAATGCAAGTACCTATCCCTGATACAGCAGCACCACTGCCCACCTTGGGGGCACCCAAGGAGAAGATGAATACCGGAATACTTGCGCAGATGTCTTAGAAGTTGAAGCAAGCCTCAGAACCACACATGCATGACCATGTATTCCTCAACAATCAACATCCGCAACAAGAAATTATAAGGCTGATACATAAATTATCTTTCTTCCTTTCCAGTTGTTTTTCCTTACAATTAGCATTTGTTCTGAATAGGCATCTCATCAGGTACTACAATACTAAGCTGTTTCAGGCATTTACTGTTTTCTTTCCATGTAACTTTGCTGAGGACACAAGAGTGTTATGTTCATCCCCACTACACAGGAAGGAAAGCAAACACAAAGCGTTCACCACAACCTGTTCAACATCCTACGTGGAGTCTGTCACGGAGTCAAGACTTGAGCCCACACATGTTATTTCCTAGTCTAATCTTCCTACACTTGAGTGCATTCAAAGAGCCAGTCTGTCGCCTTTTTTCTCACACTCAACCTTGTTGAAAAGTCACCTTGATTATACTCTGCTGTTCTAGTGTGACAGAGACCATCTCAGCCCTGGCTTCTTGCATGGTTTGACACAGGATATTTTCCATGGAAGGAGTCTTATTTTGGTTTTGGTTTTGTTTTTTTTCCCCAAAGACAAGGTTTTTTGGGTTGAACAATTTTAAGGACAACTTCAATTTTCATAGTTATGGAGAAAAATAAATAATCTGAAAACATAACTAAGCATTACTCAAAATACCTGTGAACCTAGCAAACCACTCAACAAGCCTTCTTTCTGAAAGTCTTATGATATTGGAGAACATGGCTCTGAATTTCTTAACATCTAGATTTCAAAACAACATTCATATAATGATACAAAGAAGTACCAAGCTTTTAGACAGACAAATATCTGTAGAAAGGTCCTCAAACTCTACGCCCTACTACAGAGTTGTGATAGATTAAAAAGACAGGATTTACTGTTGGTTTCATTGTTATTTAAATCATCGGGGATCCTTACCTCGAAATTCGAGCCCTCTGAGCTGAAAGGTGACAAGGCCATTTCCAATTTCGATCAAATGCACAAAGGCATTTAAATAATCCGATGCCAGAATAAAACAGTCTCCTGTGTTGTAGTTTCCCCAGCGGCCCAGGATCAAATCTCCACAAAGAGACTCCTGCAGAGATCTTGTCAAATGCTCATAAAAAATGGAGTTGAGATTATTGTCATCATTTCCTACAATCGGAGCAGCACACATTCACAAAGAAAAAAAATTATATAAAGCCATTCTGCATAAAATTTCATGTTCTTTTTCATTTCTATTTAACTCTTCTTCCTCTAGCTGGATGGTATCTTCCTGATACTTTACAGGATCTACATTTCCTAGGTAGCCCTTCAAAGCAACGGGAAGTTGCTTTACATGGCCATGGACTGGTGCTCATTTAATGCACTAACACCCAGCAGAGCAGCACACTATCTTTCCTACTTCTTCCACTTGCAAGCTTTCCAATTTCCCTCCTCCCCCCTCTCAAAAAGGTTTCTCTCCAGGGAAGAGGAGATACTTGTCAGCCCAAACTGCCCAGTGGTAGGGGCACCACTAACTTGCTGCTTTTTTTCAAAACTTTTCCCTGCCCACAGGGAAAAGCTGACCTCTGAGTCTAACTAGGGTGCCTGCTGCATATTCCACACAGACACAAATGTTATGATTAACCAAGCAATTGGCAGCCCAGCAGCTCTCTGTCTGATCAGCTACACATAACTGAGGAGTAAATTTACTTATTGGGTCACACGACTTAAAACTGGTGCTCTGCTACATTTAAAATGCTCTGGTTTGTACACACAACATTTACACCCTTTGCATCTCCTCAGCATTCCCAGCAAAGCCTCACCAGTGTAAATACATCACATTTTGCAAACCAAGCAAGACACCCAAACTCCCAGGCCATACCTGCATCCTTTTCAATCTGAATTGCCAGTCTGGTATTGGAATGGTCCGATCTTTTGGTGCTGGAAATAAAGACATTTTTACAGCCAATTCTTTTTTTTTTAAAAAAAGGATTCTCACAATAAACACTTCTTTTGTTTAACATATCTCTTCATTTTGTGTTTATATCACTAGGCAGTTCACACTAATCCATTCATCAGGCATATATAGTTATTTCAGGTCAGTGTTGCTATTGATATTGTAGCTTATCAGTATACTCTTTCTGCCATTTTCCTTCTTGTGGGGCACAGTCCATTCAGAATGTGGCATCTGACACAACACTAGGTACTTAAATAATTGAACTGGCTCCAGAAACAGATCAGCCAGGTGCCACCAAAACAGTGAACAGAAAGAATATTTAATCAGACTTTCTCTCCTTCTAAGCCTTAAGGGAAACAGCTAAACTCAAGGAGTTTTCTTTGGGTGAAAACATTTCTGTGGACGTGTAACATCTATGGAAAAACAACAACAAAAAAAATTCCTTTACTTAGTTTCATATTCAGCTAAGCAGCAACAAGAGAGTCCCTGGTCATTCTTATTGCTTGAAAAAGAGTAAATTAGAAGCCCTTAGTTCATACCAGCACTAACCCTGTCATCCTTATGAATGACACATTCCCTATTCAGTATTTTCACTGTAGCAGTGGAATATAAATACCACAGGAAAAATAGTTACAAAAGAGAAAGCAACTAAAAAGGTAGATTGGATTGAGCTTTTATTACTACCTGAAACAAAAGACCCTAATAAAGTCTGAATATAAGGAATGAGTAAATCACTGTGGGCCAGCATGTGCTAAACAGAAGGGAATGATTGTTGTGGTGAGTAAGGATATTCAACACCAAGTCCAAAGCATCTCCGAAGCACCCAGGGGTACTTGGGGTAAAAGCGGAACTCTGGCTAATAAAAATGCTATAGTAAACATCAATTTCCCTGAAATACTGCTCTGGCATGGGTATATAAGGATTTCAGGACACCTAATGAAGAATACTGCCTCAGAAGTTTTGCCCTCAATCACCAGCCTTAAAAGAAGATCTGTCTATCAAATATGTAAATATTAATCTCTCATTCCTTGGAAAATGAGATTGAAGCAAAACCAGGGAAAGGCCAAGCTCTTTGTCCCAAACAACAGTCAGCATAAGGTTACATGTGACAGTAACAAGGGCCTCATCTGTATGACAGCCTGCAAGCACAGGGGACAAGTGCCACAACACCATTTTCCCTGGCATGGGATCCACAGGAGACACCCAGGTGTGGCCCTCATGAGTCCTTGGTGGAACTGCCGTGAGGGTGGCATGGCTGGGTGGGCCTGGCTGGGGTCTGGCTCATGTGGTGGGGAGTACAGGGCCCACTGGAGATTTTGAACAGGCTGGTGCTTGGCCAGTCAACCTCCACAGCCTGAACTTAGCTACTCACTGTGAGAACTGCAGACGTGCCCCAAGGACGATGGCACCACAGAGGGATCACTTATAAGAGAGGTTTTCAAACAGCTTAAATAACACTGAAAAAGGATGGTGTAAAGATAATGATGTCTTTGAAACACAGCAGAGACTCATGTCAATACTGGTTCCCAGGATTTTGTGTGTCAATACACAGGCTATTTAAAAGGTTGGAAACTTCTGAGCTGAAGCTGTAAGTTCACACTGAATCCAGCTGGGAGAAGGATGCCACTGATGTATTAGAAAGTCTTTTCGTCCACTCCCTACAGCCTCCCCAAAAAAGTTGTGGAAAACTGACCAACAGAAAAATTGCACACAGGTTTCCACGTAGCAGACAGGGGAGGAACAGATTTGCTTTAGTTCTACTTCCTACCAAAAGTAACTGCTTATTTTTCCTTAAAAAGACATGTTCTCTACTTGGCAAAAAGTATGATTGAGAAAATAGGAGCCTTAATTAAAATGATTTGTAATTAATATTAGTACATTATCTACATAGATTAACATTTTATTTGAGGTATTATTTATTTCCCTGCTTCTGGTTGGCTCAGCTCATTGTAACTGCAATTATCATTTCCTATTCAACAGAAAATGGCAAAGGGGAGAAGGGCCTTCTAAGCAGTTCAGAATATAAAGAATGATTTTACTTCAAGAAGGTTGTCAGAATTCTTCCACCCTGATTTATATCCACCTGCATATGCAAGAGTAAGCATAAACATTAGGTTATGGAATGCAATCAATTTTCTATTCTCAGCAGAGGAGCACTGCTGATTTCCCAATGCATATGTTTTAAGACTACGAGACGCTTTATTAACTTTCAGTCCCTCTGAAATCAGCGTGGCAGTGTAAGGCACAAGTTAATACTATTCTTTACCCCAGTTTCTTACCAACCTATAAAGCATTTCTGTTCTGGAGGCATATTGAGACCCATACAAATCAACCAATACTTCAGAAAATTCTAATCTATAATCAACAGGAATCCTTTTGCCCAGCATGCAGCTCTGGGTCTATTTCTTTCCCCTCCCCCCTTCTTCTTTCCTTTGACAGAAAGATGCATGAAACAATCAGGATGAAAGATGCAATGAAAAAATCACAAGTGCTTTGGGACACTCCAAGACAGATTATGCAGCCTGAGTGGGAAAAAGGGAAGGAAATAGAACAGCTCTCACAAGCAAAACCAAACCAAAACAAAACACAAAATCAGGTTGTTAAGGCTTTATCCTCCATTCCAAGCAGAGTAACAACTGTTTATACACATAAGACATGGGCCTTGGGACACAGGACAAGGATTTACCTTTTCAGACACTACTAGAAAAACTCAAATCTTTATACAGCTACTATGAGGTATAATTTTATTTCATTTTTTTAAGACCAAAGGTAATATAGACAGTTGATAAAGCAACCTTCTGTGCTGAAATTCAGCTTAGTTGAATAAATGCAGTCAGGTAGTTAATTCTTGATTTTAAAAGTCTTCTACAATTGCTAGTAACCAAAGCTGTGGTTGTATCTTCTTGAAGGCAATGGGAATTTGCACTGGATTAAACTATAATCTCCACTATGCCTAACAATCAAAACAGCAACACCTTTACTTGCCAACTAGAATCTCTCACTGTGAACTTTTGGAATTAGTAGGTGATTCAGGCTTTCCTCCAGTGGCCTCTTGCTTTATATTTGGTTGTTACCACTCATGCAATGTGATAATTAGCTCAGTAATTGAATTTCTTCCTGAATTGCATTATTCTATGCAAACAAAATACAGTTCCTCCAGCAACTGCCCTAGAGAAAAAGTGATTGTGTTGGACTGACATCAGCTAAGTCTTCAGCAATTTTAAAGTCAACATCCTGCTTAGTTCCTGAAATATCTATTTCATGTTCTTTTAATCCCCCATTTACATGGACACTGAGATAACCCACTGGTTTGTGTAGCACTGTTCATGTCATTAAAACTATTGCTTCCCTTTGCAAAACAATTAAGTCACTTCCTATATTCTTTTTTCCAAACATACTACCCGGAAACATTTTCTTCTCCCACTTCAGTTTCCCAATTTCCTTAGAGAGATAGAAAAAAGGCTGAGGGGGATTAAGGCAGTATGGAGAATACAGAGAGTATATTGAGAATCAGGTAAATGGAGGAAAATAAATAAATAAATCATTGCTGATTTGATGATGCTAAATAAATCATTATTTCCAGAAGATCAAACAAAATTCCAGCTGTTCTATCTGCCCTGCTCCTGCTGAGTTTCACCCCAAAACACAAATTCAAGATTTCCAGAATTCCTGCT
>NW_008236217.1:1816579-1837823 GCF_000691975.1 Corvus brachyrhynchos | reverse complement strand
ATCTCCACTTTGAACGAGAACAAAACAAAGAAAAGCAGTTTCCCTCTGGGAGATGCAGAGATGCCTTTCTAGGGTCGATCCAAAGTTTTTCTTTGTCTGTGTCCAATGAATTTTAATCCACTTTTCCATGACATCTAACAGGCAAATTTAACAGAGAGAAACTTTACTGTGCTGCAGCCCTATGATTATTCATGGGAATCGGGAAAAAAAAATCTTCAGTCTTTTCATGGAATGCCTAATGCTGCTGGCTCTATAAACAAAGGCTTAGCATTAAAAACACAGTAGCAGTTGTCTGCAATGAGGCAGGAGGAGAAAGACCTGGCAGAATAAGCAGCCACCCATCAATATTTGAAGGACACCAGAGGTAAAGACAATGGTATTAATTGGAAGGGGAAGGATACTGAAGTAGTTTTAAATCAATTTCATCTAAAAGACAGAATGACTTTAGTGTGGTTTCAACAGCAAGGGCTGACAGCCCCTTCACGCGTAACCACGCCCAGGTTTTCTGGGCCACTGCATGGAAGATACAACTTGGGTTTAACTCACATTAAGAAAGAGGGATCTCTTAAAAATGAAAGCAATTTATCTTTCCTGATCACTCACTCTGATTTTTATTTTTCATGCTTTCTTCCTCCTCTCCCTCCCTGACTGGGCCATTGTTTCATCTAACAACAATTGAAAGTGGCTTTGATTGCACACTAGGAAACTGGGGGAGGGCTAAGGTGTAAGAAGTCCCAGTTGTTAGAGACAGAGCTGTTGAAGCATCCTTTTAAAACATAGGTCTTATTACCAATAACACTTCCTGTTCTTAGAGTTTCTTCACTTTCTTAAAAAGGTTTTTATAACTGATTTTGAGGCTTCTTGGGTTTGTTTGGGGTTTTTTGTGGTTGGTTTGTTTGATGTTTTGGAGGTTTTGGTGTTTTTGTTGCTGTTGTTTGTTTAAGTAGGTGTTAAAACCAGAGCTGTGGCCATCCACTGAGATGCTGCTCAGCATGTTTATTTGGCATATTCCAACACCTGTTTGGAAGTTTCTGTACTTCTGCAACAAGGGGGATGAAAAATGCGAGGTGTGAAATTGAGGTCAAAAGCTGAGTGCCCAAACATGGGTTAAACAGCCCACCTTAGTGCTCTGACATTCAAAGGTTTAGCTGGGGAATTCACCTCTTATTTGTAAGCCAGGTGATATAAGCATCTGTGTACTTTAAAATACTCACTAATGCTTTATTAAAATGTCATCAATACTCCTGCTTTTCTCTTATTTAGCTACTGTGCTACTTAATTTCTTTCCCCTTATCTAAGTATGCTTTTTCTTTTAAAAGGCATTCAATTACTGTCTTCAGATATTTTTTACTAGGCAATAGTAAAGCTTTCTAAGTGGAAAGATTATGCAACTGCACAGAATTATTTTGTGCTCAATCTCGAGGATGTAAAAAAGGTCAGGATCCTGATGTTTCTGTAAGGATGGGGCTTAGCGCAGCACTCTGCTTCACAGCTGGACCTCGCTGTCTGCATTGAAAGAAGTGCTTTTAATTTAAAAGCAAATGTGTTAATTACATTACACAAAAACACGTATCTGAAAAAGTACAGGTGAGTGTTATTCTTCTGTTTTTCCCATCATGAGCCAACACAAACATTATAGGAAAGGTACTAAGGGCTGTGTCCAGCCCTGGGCAAAGAGCTCCACAGGACTGATTCACTTGGGCTCTGCACTGATGGGCCCATGAGTGAAGCAGCAAAAGCCTGAGAAACTGCAAGGAGCTGGACAGTAGAAAGGAGGTGATGAGAAATATCCTAGCGAAGTTTTCACCAGAGACAGTGAGAACAGACAGGGGGGAAAAAAATACAAAATCAAAACAAATGTTGGGAGCTGCTTCAGCAAATGAGGCCAAGATGTTTTTCTCCTTTACTCCACACAGAGAGAGACACATTGTTTAAACATCATAAAAGGAGGAAAGGATAACAAGGCATTTCAGAATTCATTCTTGATATTCTTTACTGCTGATAACAAAGTGCTTTCCTGCTTTTTCAGTGTGCAATATAAAATAGCATATATTTAAGGTATTCTAATTCTCACTTTAAGACTCAATGTGACTGCTTAATAATAAAATTAAAAGGTAGAGATGGCAAGAAAGTATGAGGAAATACAAGACTAAGACAAAGACTGGTCTTCCAAAGAAAGCCTGTATCAGAAATACTAGTTTAGTTCACCACAGAGTTTTCCATAAACATATTTCTGACCAAAAGATGAAAGGAGGAAAAACCAAAGGCAATCAAGCCATTTCAGTGCTGTAAACTTGCAAGTGCAGCATCAGTGACACTACACTGAAGAACAACAAAAATCTTACTGCTACTGTGCAGTTGTACAAAATCCAATCTAAAAGAGGGATAACTTTCAATACCTCTGTTTTTTTTACTGCAAGGACTGTTGAGAATGTTAGTAATTTACAGCATTCATCTTGGTATCCTCTACAGTACTCTTCAGACTGAAAACATCTCTGATATTTTGAGAGCAAACACTGCTAGTCAAAGGACTTTCAAAGAAAAAAAAATTATCCCTCTAGCTTTCATTCAGTATTTACCTAGTCCCAACTAGTACAGAGTTTCAGAGGCAATTCTCAGTGGCAATGGTGACACTTTTGCAATTCTGCATTTTGCATTATCTCAGAAAGAAGAGATCGTTTACATTTTGCTCTTATCAACCCCAAGACCCAGTGCATACCTTTCTATATTAGGAGACAACCAACACCCAAGCATGCTGCAGCATGAACTATTCCCTGCAGCTACCTGTGCACAATGTGTCTTATCACCTAAGTTAGAATGGTTACACTTGCTGAACAACTCCTCCCGGATCTCAGCTTTACGAGCTTTCACATTTTGACAAAAGCGGCTTGAATAAGTTTAGGTTTAGTACTCTGAACCTCAGTTTGCCCCCAAATTTTTGATTCAGTTAAATCCAAAACAGGACATGATCTACATTATCCAAGTGAATGGGATGAACGCCTGCTGAGAACACTTATTCTTATGGAAATTCAGTCAACCCATTTAAAGGGGTTTCCAATATTCAACATGACAGAAATTTCATGAGTTAACTTGATCTCATTAGATTTACATAATTTGGAAGCTAATTACTAGATGAACAGCATTATAAATCTTTAGTGCCACTGTATATCCACATATGCCCTTAAAACATCACGTGCCCTATTTCTGATGGATGTCCATTATTGTCTATTATGTCCTGTTGCTACCTTCCTTTCCAAATATATATTTAAAAGCCCTCCTCTACCATGCTCATGATTTCTTCTCCTCTATAGGTCTTTGCTGCTTACCCATTTCTGTTGGGTTGCCCCCTCAGATATTTCACTGCATGCCTTTTTCTTTTTGCCCACCCACCCTTTTCCCTTTCCATTTATGCCACTTACACTTTTGATCTCTACGTGTGTTCCTCCTGATCTCAGCATGCATTCCCTTTCTGATGTCTCCCTTCTGTCTTTACTCTGTCCTCTTAGAATGATTCAGTGAAATGGAGTTGTGAATGCATCTTTAACTCGGCAGGGAACTACAGAGCACTGAATCAGAATACATTCCCAATTAATTATCACACATATGGCTCCTATTCGATTAGTCTCAATTTGTTTTATTGACTGCCAGGGGCAAAAATTTGAGAAGAGATGTTACCAGTTAAAGAGATACTGCCAAACAGTTAAACTACCTCTTTGAATTTTGTATAGCCTCCCTTGAGTGTGAAACTCCAGGCAACTCAGAAAACACTTATTTTAATACCAGACCTACTTGATTAAAGGTGCCTGGTTTTCCTTGCCCATCCTTTCTCATGTTTTCGCAGTTCAGTGTGACGCCACACATGGAGTCAAGTGATGAGGTGAGGGCTGGGTTGGAGAGGAGGTGTGCACAGCTCCATACTACAGCAAGTGGCCAAAGGGGCACACATGGTCACTTGCTGTATGGGAGATCACAGCTCAACACACCAAAGGGAAGGTAGTCTCTAGCAGGGCTTCTTTTAGCCTGGGGCTGTACCTGAAGCAACACCTCCCACACCTGGATGCCATGGCTTTGTCACTCTGCAGAGCTCTATGCTGAAAGGGATTAAAGACTCCCAAACCAGGCAAGTGTGGCAGGCACAAGTCCATGGGCAGTACTGGTGGTGTGCAAGATAGAGAGTGGTTAGACATTACAGCAGGGAGCAGACAGGGAAGTCTTGAGAAGACATTCAGATGAAGAAGTCTAATGAGTAACATGTAATTTCAGAGAGCTCATGAAAAATTAAGCCTGAAGTGCACACAAAGATACTCTTTGTTCTTCAAACATTTTGGTTTTCTCTATTCTCTCCCCCAGTGCCAGAATCATGGCCAAAAATGCCCTTGAAGAACAGGGAATAACTTCCCAAAGACCAGTTTATATTCATTGTTTAAAGAGAGGAGCATGTTTTTCCAAAAAAAAAAAAATCACCTCTATTGGGAAATCTGCCAATCTTAAGAGAAGAGCAATGAAGGAAAAATAGCAGCAGCTTGCTAACACTTCAGCTTTTGCACTGCTGCCAGCCAGGGACTGCCACTCACAACTGCATGAATGCTACACTCAAGGATACAGAGTCAGGGCCAAGCAAACCTCAGTATAGGCTGTAGTACACCAGTATAGGCTGGATTCTCACAGACCTCATGACCTTTGAAGTTTCCAGAAAGACCCTCACCAAATTCTACATGCTTTGCAAACAGGACCAGTAGGCCCTTCTGATTTGGAGACAACATCCCAAAAACTCAGACTAAAAACTGTTCATTATTGGTGCTATTTGTTTTGACTTTTAAGTCCCATGCACTAATAAGCACCTATTTCAGATTTATCTACATGCTGATACTTATTTATACTATTTTGAAGAGTTCTAAATTAACTCAACTCTCAATAAAAGCCTGGAAAAACCCTGAGGCCAACTCAGCAAAGACCTCTCTTAGAAGAACCATGGTCACCAAAGGGGCCAGCACTCATCAATGAGTAATAGCTGTGGACAAAAGCACTAGAACCTCAGCTCACTCTAGAGCAAACACAAATACAGTGCTTCTTTCTGCTCAGTTCCTAAAAAAAGTACAGAAATAGAGGCAGCCAGAGACAAACACAAAAATTAGCAGAGAAATAAAATCAGTTTGGAAGAAACTAAAACAATTGCAATGAACAGCAACACTCAAGGCTACAATGTGGCTTTCAGACCAGGTAGCTGGAAATATTCAAGAAAGTTTGCACCCTAAGTAGGGCAGTGACGGTAGTTAGAACATAACATATCTGAAACGATATTTGACAAAATAAGGCAAACACTGTTTCCTGTCAATAAGGGGGGAAAAAATGCTGAAGTTATGCTATTCACTATAAATCATAGTCCAAGGCATTACTGAACTATAAACATCTGCTGCAGTTGTTCCTCTGTAAACATCACTACTACAGAGGTCTAAAAACATGTGAAAAATCAAACAACACAGCAAGAAAAAAACTAAGAAAAAAAGAAATCCAGTCCTAAAAAGAACAACTTGAAAGGTCTGAGTGTGCAGATTCCAAACAAGGCTTTTGGACAGTTATGGGTGAATGACATTTTGTGTTTGGAACAGGGGTTTTAACAGCTGTAAGAGATGAGCAGGCTCACAGGGAAACCAGAGGCACCAGCATGTGTTAAAAATAAGCATTTGGAAGTGGAAGGCCTGTTATTTTATGGGGAAAAAGGGAGGGAGCAGACAGGTACTTTTCATAGCTCCTTTTCCCACACGTGTGCATAATGTGGGGTCAACCAGAATTATGTGTACACTGGGAAAACTCTTCCCACTCCACCTGCAGGCTGTCTGCAATGGGCAGGTTAAGTGAGCTGGCAGGGAAAAAGAAGAAAAAGCCATCTGCACTACAATTGAAGCAGGGCAGGTTTTCCTCACTCTCCATTCCCAGCTGTATTAACCCTACAGGTGGTTATTTTCCAGACCACAATGACTGGAACAGTAACACAGTGATACACTTTTCAAAAAGATGGAGAAAATAAAGTCTTGCTCACACAGTCCCAAACACAGAGAGGCATCCTGTAATGCCAGTCTGAGATAACTGGCAATTTAATCACAGCCTCTTTAGAGACACCTGATTAATTCAGTTACACCGCACTGTAATTCATTCAAGGTGCTTCAAAGCAAATGCAAGCTGCACCTTACCCAAAAATAGGCAGTGAAACAGAAGAATAGAAACAGGAAAGTGCAGGAGAGACAAGCGGCTTGTAAACAGTGAAATCTCCAGATTCCTGGTGGCAGTTTGCTGTTTGTGGGGACAGGTCACAGCTGCAGCAGAGAACAAACAGGCTGTTCCACGTGATCCAGATGTTAGATCCTCTGGGGAATAAAAGTAAACTTCCTATTCTGTTCTGTCATTGTCATATCCAAGATACAAAGCAAGATAAGAGGAAGGGAGGAGAAGGACAGAGTCAGGCTGCAACGTGACAAAGTATTTGAGAAAAAAATCAAAGGCAGAGGAATTGAACAATAGTGTTTGGACAAACACTTTATGCTTTAAAGCGCCTATACATTAAACAAGATTTACTGCTATTTCCTTTTCTCTCTCTGACATCTACAGCCTAATCATTCCAACAGCTGTGAAAATAGGGACTAAAAGAGCACTCTTCAAGCTGGGAAGCGGGACCTAGGCCAATGGCTGGACAAAACCAGTGTCGCAGCAAACTTTCCTTTGTAAAAAACAAAAAGCCCCAAAAATAACAGAGAGAGGGAGAGAAAGAAAAATTCTCACAGTTGAACTCCCACAAGGTAACCAGCTCATGACTAGCAGCCCAGCTTCTCATTTGACGCCCCTCCCCTTTCAACAACCATGGCAGCAAAAGCTGCGAAACTGCGATTGCAAGAGTTCCTCATTCGCCTTCCTTAATGCCTTATTTTTCCTTCTTCTTAGTCAGCCTTCCTTTTCCCCTCTAAAAGATCCGTGACCTCAGTGATGTATTGGTGTACTAGACTCTGCATGGAGAGGGCACACTAAAAACAAACAGCATCTGCTGACTGCAGGGAAGAACACCCATGCTCTGTGTACACACCACAAGAGCACAAACAGGCACAGTGTGAGTCCTGAATTTTGAAGAGCCTGTTAGGAATTTCACAGTTTGCTTACTATCAAAATGAATCCCTTTTTCTTTTTTTACCCACTTGAGTCCTTCAGCTCCTTGCACAAACAAGCAAGCCACCATTTTAATTCTCCAAGACTGTCAGCTCCAGCTTGCATCATTTAGAATGGCAGAAGCTCAGTCAGAGAAACCTGAGGAGTCACACTCCTCTTTAGCCAGCAGAAAAAGTGGGACTAAAAGAAACCTGGAACGGCAAGACACATGTGTGTGCACTCAGAAAACACCAGGTAAGGACAACCAAACCAACACTTCAAGGAACAGATGGATCAGTTGCTCACCACTCAGACTACTGGCCTAGTAACTCTGTTCTATTAATAAACATGGTACTCCGTACTTGCTAAAGTCCAATGTTTCAGCTTTGGATTCACTCTACCAGAAATGAACGGGATATTTTTTCCTCATCTAATTTCATGCTGTTGGCCCAAACGAGATGCAAAAGTAATTTTTCCTTAAATGAAACAACAACGAAGTTTGCTTGACAGCAGAAAAGTATGCAAATACTGATGAACACAAATGACAATCTAATAAAGCAATCTAATTTATGACTTGAAAGAAAAGCAATTTTGATATCTAGACTGCTTGTCACAATTGTTTTCATTTATTCCAATTAAGAGATTAAATTCCAGAAAAATGTGTAAATAAACTATTTGTAGCTAATATGTGATAATTTAACGTAGTCATCAATATAGCAAGGAAGTGTTTGAAAATGAGTATGCAAAGCAGGCAAAAAGAAAGCTACATAAAGTACATTGAAGATAGCTTTCCCCTGGACAGAAGTTCCTGTCAACAAGCAGTGGGTATGGAAACAGCAAAAAAAAAATCTCCAAGAGCTTCTGCTTCATATGAACTCATCTCAGACTACACTGCAGTGAACCTGTGACTTTCCACAAATACCCGGAGCTGAACTTGGGGAAACTGTCAATGCAGTCTAAAAAAGAAATCTGTACACCAACTTCCCCATCTGTTTGTTCTCTTTTGTCTTATATAACCTTAAAACTCGGTGCACATCTGGCTGTAAGGGACTGCAGCTCAAAGACAGGCAGATGTGCAGAAGCCAGAACAACTTTCCATTCCAGCTCAAGTTCCTGATCCTATCTAACTCCACAGCTCAAAAAGAAAGCAATTATGCCACCCCTTTGAATTTTTAGATGCTGAAAAGTCAAGATTCAAAGCAGTAAGGCAAGGCCCATCCAGTTCATTCAATTATTTGAAGTATTTTGTAGAAAATTTCCTTATTCTTAATACAAAATTACTCTACTTCCTTGCCTTTTTCTGTCTTTTCACAGTGTCCTTTTAATAAAGCAGGAGTTTTTCAGTCCAACTCTCATTCATTTTGGTTAGTTCCTCATGTGAAATGGGAGTAAGGCAAAGGAGAATCAGAAGGACTAGAGATAGAATGAATACAAATTTAGGAGGAGTCATTCCATGTACATATTCTGAGATGCCACAGGTTCAGGCAAAGATTTATTTCACTCTGATGACAATCTGAATCTTCCACAAGGCTGTTTTCTACTTCTGAAAGGTTTTTGATAGGCAAGGTTGCGGTTTTTGTTTTAAGCGAGATCATAGAAGATACACTAGAACTTTTAACAAGCAACAAAGCATGATTTTTTACAAAGAAAAAACGTAAACCTTCAGGTTGAAGACGAAGTTGTAGTTGCTGCTTATTTTGAAAGGACAAGCAGTGGTGGCTTAAAGTATTAAAAGGGTTTGGTTTTCTGCACTTGAGGTTTTACGGTTTATGGATATAATAATAACCTTGCTTGGCAAAATTATTAGCACCAGCTTCTTCACTTCCCTCAGTGCAAATCACAGTCAGTCACTACTGATGAGAACAAGTCACACATACACCCTTGTTAAAGTATCAACCATTTTTTGATAATTCCTGTGAATATCTCCTGTTCATTTTGTATCAAAAGATTCGACAAACCAAAAGCAAATAAAAATGACCCCCTCTATTTCCCTCGACAATAACCTAGAGACTTGACACTAACCTAACTATATGGCAGTGGTGTGCCCTCAACAGTTTGGTTCTCTAACTGGTACCTAGAAAGGGAACTGCATGCTTTCAAAATGCTCCGGTTGAAGTAAAATGTAGCAGATGTTAAAATCCTCACTTCCTACTTAATATTGTTCAAAGTTTCCGTCCAAAAATGTATAGCTATCTGTGGGATTAGTGGTAGCTTCCTGCCTTTCCACAACTGCCCTCAACTTCACTCTCTTGAAACAATTAACCTGTTGACCCAGTAAAAAAGATGTGTGAGAGAGAATTTTGTTAAGATCTAGTGCCAGTGTACAAAACTCAGCTCCCATCGAAAGGCTTCCACAAATCTCATCACATTCAGAAATGAATACAAAGCCTCTTTATACGACTTGGCTTTGTCTGACTAATTTCTTTATAGATGAGTACATATTCACTCACTGACACAAGTCAAAATGCAACAAAATAAAACTCTTCAAACTAAGATACAGCAGCGGCACCAACACAAGAGGTGTGGTAAGTGTATGGCCCTTCTCACTGGTGCAGCCAAGCCCTGACTTGGCCAATGCAATTTTCCCTTTGTGCCTCGTATCACTGTTCTGCAGCTGCAGTTACTTGCTGCATCCCACAGGGTAGCATTTAATCAGGCCAGTTAGTATAAAATGTATTTATGCAGTCTGACTGCCAGTGCCAAAGGCTTCACAGATTTAGCTGCTAGCACTAGCTAGCAAGACAAAAAAGGCTGACAACTGGGAGTTTTACTGCTTTTTTCTTTTTCACAGTTTCGTTACTGTGTGTCTGTACAACAAATGCAACATGACACCTCATCTGTAACATACTGATAATTGTTTAAATACATTTTAAGAATAGCTAAATAACTATGAAAAAGTAAAACACCAGAAACAAGACTCAAAGATTAACCTGTCATGCCCTAATTTAAGGATTACCTTTGGAAGCAAAAATACCACCAGAAATGAAACTAATGAGAGCAAAACCCTAACAAATAACAAGGGTAGAAATTTTTGAATAGCCTTACTTGTAGCTTTTCTCCCAGAACTTGATTGGTCGTGCGTACGAGGCAATGAAGATGACACTCCCCAGAAATGGACTCAGTGGTGTAGAAAAGACTGAAGTGGCCAGAGTTTGAAAAAAAAGCATAGCAGAGTCTGAAAACTGCAAGTTAAGGTAACACAGATGATTTCATTATACTTTTAAAATGTCGAGGCAGCTCTTTGAACCTTCTTTTTTTTTTTTTCTGCTGCTGTTACTGTTTACCAAAGAGGTGTTAAGGAAAGGAAAGGGAGGAAGGCAAGCAGGGCCAAATCACCCATTGCCAGCATGTAATCGGTGGCTCTTCAATGCTACACAGTTTTATTATCAGGGTGACCCTGTCTAATCTCTGCCCAAGGACAGATCCTGAGCATAGGCAGTGCAGCAGGTGCCCTTTTCCAGCTACCTAAGGTACCTTCTGTAACATGAAAGTGCCTTCCCAGAGTCTAACACAGAGTTTAAAACACACACACAGGGAAAAAACAATTTCTTGGAAATTATTTGTTCTCCACACTGGAGTCTTGATTTCACTGTGTCCAGTGTTCCATTCTGTGGGTTTCTGCTTGTTTTGGAATGACCTGGTATGTGGAGATATGCCTCTATACTCCAACCCGCTGGTTCCAAGTCATGCTTTCACATTAATTCTTACTGAGAATTTACTATTCCATGCTGACCAAAAACTAAAAAATGTTCAGCATTTCATACTTTTTGAAATAAATATGAAATGAGAAGGTGAGGACAGAGGAATAGTGAGTATCACACACAAACACCATAATGAATGCCTGAATCCATAGTTTACTTCAAATGTAAAGTCATACTTAAGACTGCTGGAAAGCAAGTTAGGAGATGGATAAGGATACTGAAAAAGATGCAAGTTAAAAGGAACACAATTAAATAAATGCAAGTAAATAAAACATTAGGCCTAAGTTCTTCCTTAATTAACACCACATCCATGAAATTCAAGGAAAAAGACTTTCAAACTGGGAGACCATTATAAGAGACCATTATAAGAATTGTCATTCCTTACACCTCTCTTGGGAGGAAGGTGCAAAGTAAAGAATCCAGGAACTAATGGAACCACTATAAATGTACAGTGATCAAGCACATCTCAAACTAAATTTCAGGTAAAATCACCAATAACCACAGTCTTTCAGCTTACTCTCTCATAGCAATATACTGTACGTGTGTCCCACAATCCCTGAGACTTCACAAAAAGCCCATTTTAACACAAATAGCATCATTCTTTGTACAGCACTTCCATAAAACAGCTAGCTAGCCATGCTTTCAAAGCCATTTGCAAAATCTAGAAACAACAATTTGCCAAAAGATACTTTTCAAATCTCTCAACCTTACTAAAAGAGAGTGCTCTAGAACAGTGTCTTTGTGCATTAAAGAGAGTGAAAAATGAGTTGCCCTGAGAGTCTGAAGTCTAAAAAAGTGACAGGGAGCACAGAGTAGAAAGCAAGTGCATCAAAAAGTTAAACTGTCACATTACACTGTAGTCATAACCAAGCACTTTCTGTGAAAGATGAACAAGTATTTACAAGTGTCAGATAAGGGAAGGAGGCACAGGAGAAGAGAGGAAAAGAGAACAAAGAGGACAGATAAGGACCGCAAACCAAGTTTTTTAAAGTGGGTAACTAATATGATCGATTTAAAAATTGCCACCATCATGAGCTAAGATATTTTGCACACCACTGTGAACTGTTTGTGTCTTAGGCATAATCAGTAGCAATGGGGGGTGTTTTTCCTAAAAGACATCATGCTCTACTAAATGGACAGTAGAAGACATTACCCATTTGATTTGTGAAAAGTGATTTTAACTGTTCCATATGTGTAAGTGTGTCATGAGAGCACATAACAGCATCTGACTCTCTTACATAGAGTTAATGTGTGCTGTGGGCAGTTATCTGTCACCAGGGTATTTTTATTTGAGGGTATCCAACTTGTTTGTATTAGGTTATTATTTATTTATTTTAAATACCAATGCTTTAATTATGTCTAAGTAAAAAAGAAGTGTCAAAAACTCACAGGCATATTTTCTTACACTATGGCCCAAGCCAGGTTTCCTGTGTACCATCTTTGTTAGGCTACGTTGTGTACAACCAGAACTCGTTTCTTTGTGAATAATGGATTTTCTTTCTAACAAGGCCAAAACCAACTTTTGAGAACAAAAACCCCAAAGCTAAAAACTCTTCAACATGAAGTAAAACACTGTCTTTGAGGATTAATTCTTGCAATTCAAAAATCTGTTTAAATTCAAACCAGCTTCAAAACAAGTAAGTGAAAGACATTCTGAAAATCTTCCATCCCCTTCTTTTAACAGAAAACTATGCAGTAAGGGCAGCTCAAATTCTCTGCTTCTCAAAACCCACATTTTTACTTGCAATTACTACAGGTCCCTTCCAGGCACACAATCACTTAGAGGATGGGAAAACTGACTGTCACAGAGCTCTGTTTTCTGATGTTAGTGCTGTGACCCTGAAACAACCAAAGCAGAACTTTCCTAAACAGGATAATCTCAACTACAAACTCCTTTTTTTTTTTTTTCTCCAATTCCACTGTTCACTTTTTAGGTAAAATCCTCCTTTGAACTACAAACTACACTCACTTTCTCAGTGTGCTGATATTTATAAACGCATAACCTCATCTTACCCACTTAAATGCTAGGAAGTGAAGTTGCAGATCTATCCTCAAGTCTGAAGCCCATTCCTGTTCCTGGTCTTTTGGGATTAAGAGGGACTTTGAAGGGTCACCCAGTCCATCTAGCAGCCACAAGCAGGATCAACTACACCTATATGGCTCCTGACAGACATTCACCTAAAATCCTGAAGATTTCTAATGATGGAGACTCTACAACTTCCACCAGGCAAAGCTCCACACACGTTGCCCTTCCTGCCCTGCACACTGGTCTCAAAGGCATTAAAGCATGCTGAACTACTCACACTCACTGAGCTCTGCAGCAAAAGTTCACCCAGGCACTTCGAAATTTAAAAATTTACATCCTGTTTGCAGAAGTGATTGAAGCAATTAAGAGCCACAAATAATTAACTCTGTAAAGAAATGGCAGGTTTAGTACCGCTGTAAATTGCAACATGCATTCATCATTACTGTTTGCAGGGTTATGATAACAACAAATAAAATTACTGTGCAAAGAGGCAGAGTTATTGCTGTTGTGGGAATATTAACTTCAGCATTTAACCAGTATCTTAATTGCAGCATTGCCTTAGAAGACAGATTTGCATTTACAAAGCATACTATAAAAATAAATAATAAAAAGCTAGGCTAGATCACTTTAGCAATAACTCTGTAAACAAACAAAACAAAACTCTGGTTTAACTACCTTCCATTTTGCAAAATTTAATTGGTAATTTTATCAAGAGCAAAGTTATCATTGCAGAAAATAATTGTGACCAAAGGGAAACTTGTTGAAATATAATCTTAGTTCTTAAATGTTTTGCTAAATAAATTCATATAC
Organism: Corvus brachyrhynchos; assembly: GCF_000691975.1. Lineage (NCBI taxonomy): Eukaryota > Metazoa > Chordata > Aves > Passeriformes > Corvidae > Corvus > Corvus brachyrhynchos. The sequence goes on along the minus strand of NW_008236217.1, from coordinate 1,824,152 downwards.
GCTTCCCCAGCAGAAATGAAAATATTTTTTTTGTTATGAAATTCTGGAAGGATTTGCTACAAATAGCCTAAAACTCTTAGGACAGATAGTGATCTGCTTTTATAACGCTTTCTTTCTATAAGCAGACAATCTACAGCTTTCCCTCTGGGAGTTATTCTGTGTGCCCTTCCCTCTGTCTGAGGCTCCCATTTATTCTTCCTATCTAGAAACATAAGCATTGTTACTCAGCATTGCTTATGTTTCACAGCACAGAGCAGAGGGAAGAAATCACTCAAGGGAAGAAAATCCCAGCCCTGTGGGATCAAAGGGACAAAGACTTAAGTGCATATATCTAACAAACAGTACAAAGTAAACTCATTAGTAGTCTGAACTAAAACCACTTTGTCAACCCTTCTTCCACAACTTTGGTTAGCAGGGAAGGAAGAAATTAAAAGTTAGTATATGGTAATGCCTTAGACGTCGATGAAGTTAAATCTGTTAAAATGTTTTGGGGGCTTTTTTTCTGTGTTCAGTCAAGTTTGTAACTGAATTTGAATTGAAACTGAATTGTTTCTGTTCCAAAAATTTAATATACTTTTTTTAACCCTACAGACGTGGAGGTCATTGAACTCTGTTTTACTCCCCATATCCACAAACCTGGAGACAGCCCTGGAACAGGCACCAAAACAGATGGCTTCTGAAGGACTGCTTTGGTGTTGACAAACGTATATGGTTACTCATAATACAGAATGGAAAGGTGAAAAAGGAGAATGTTTCTCAGCACCCCAATGAAAAAATTCACATTAAAATGCAAAAATCTAGCTGCTTCTGAAATGGAAAAAAAAAAAATCAAGACAGTTGCAGCAGAAATTGGCTCACTGAAATGAAATTTATATCTGACATACCAACTAGAAGCAACTGAGAATGAAACTAGTATTTGAGAGCTCAGTCGGCCATAAACCCAAAAATATGTCTGTCACAACACTTCTTTGTGGATGCATCAAAACTCAGTGCTGAGGGCTGGGGAAGTAAGTGATCTACTGAATGTGGCTGGGTGGGAATAAACACACCAGTTTGAGTCAAAGTTCAGTTTCCCAGTTTTAGATCCTATGCAGTCCAAAAAAAAAAAAGAAAGCTGTTGTTTCTCAGAAGATGTTCCAAGATTTTCAAAATTTAAAGTAAATTACCTAAGAATTTCAAATCTTGTTCAAACACTGTAAATAAATTGCATACAGGAAGAGGAACTTAAGAATAAGGAAGAACAAATTTATAAAGGATATGAGGTATTGCAAAGAGCTGAGCGAAAACATGGAACGATGACCCCCAGGCAATCTGCCAGGGAGCAATGTATGTCATGATGAACTGCAGCTTCTGCAGTAGCTCCCACAGCTGAAAAAAAAAGAAAAACATGTTCACTTTTTAGGCACTGAGATAGTTTCAAAACTAATACCTGAAAGAGACACTTAAATTAGAAAGTGGGAAAACAGGTTCTGATATTCACTGACTATATATGACCGCAAGTCAGACGGTTACAGGAGAGGAGACTCCAGGAGAAATTGGATACAGTGAACAGAGAAAGCTCAATGCATGACATGTGTGGCTATGCACATGGAAATCAGACTGACTTCTCAAGAACACAACATTCTCATTTGTTGACTCAATGGGAGACGCTATCACGATGTAAGCATATGCATGACATTAATCATGAATTGTAGCTGCATTTTCAAGACCATTGTATCATAAAAACATTGCATAAACATGAGCTTTTATTGTTGTGCAGTACAAACTGAAAACCACAATGAATTTACTTTTGCTTCCTGCAAAATATGCTTGGTGCTGCAACTAGCAGTTTCTGATTCAAGAATGATGTGTACTTATTCCCTGGAATACATTTGTACTCCCCTGTCATTTCTTTTGGCATCAGGCCAAAACAGATCTTACGTCTTATCTACTGCAGAGTGGGCTCCTGACAAACTGTCAGGAAAGATTTGGCCATCAATAGACATTAGTACTCAACATACACAGAAGTTGACAGTGAAACAGGAGTATATGCAATATTCCATGCTCATATAGCAAATATATGTTGAATTTTAGAGTAATTTTTTTTGAGTTAGTGAAAAACAAAACTTTGCCAACATCCTGAAACACATGGAGACTGTATCAACACTTGTACATTAAAATGCTTCCAGGGAATGTTCTCAAGCACTGATATTGTGCATATTTTTAAACTGTTAGAAAGGTGTCTGGGAAGGTTCTGGTCTGGCCCAACTAACACTGTTCCAAGCAATCTCCAGGAATCCTTTTGAATGCAAAACCCTCCATGGTTCACTTGCAGGTGGCAATTCCATATCTCCACCTTGTGTCACTACCGCAGACACAAGCTTCCCCATGAGAGCCGGCCTTGGGGACAGAGCACGGTTCTGGGCACACTTCATGTACGAGTATGCTGACAGTCAGAGAGGACACATCTTCTCTGTCCAGCTCATTTCACCCCTCCTTAGGTTACCACCTCCAAAATCACACTTGGCCATCTGTATCCACAGTGGCAATGCACTTACAGGATGTTTCACTGAGCTTCTCCACGATTTGTCGTACATAATTGCATATTAAATGTGAGGGAAATAAGAATCACTTGTAGCATTGACCTGTTTTGGTCTTTGTGCTACAAAACTATCAGACAGCAGCTGCTAACTTGTTACAGCCAGTGTCATGCTAGCTCCAGTTACAACTAATAAACCTTCCAGTTGAGATGCAAGCAGTGCTTCACACACTGTCTTTGCTTTAGCCTGACTCAAATTAGGAGCAACGTGCAGAGTATAGATTACAGCAACTTTGCACAGATATACTATTTAAAACCACCAAAGCCCTGATCAGAACAAGCTGTTACAATCCCTTCAATGCACAGCCTGGTTACTCCTACTTAGTTTGAGAAACTCGTATCTTGCTAACTTTGTTTTCTGTCAAAAATACTACACATGACTTGCAGACTGCAGCATTAAAGCAGGCAAGTAAAACTGAACTGAAACTCAAATGGACATTTATTTATTTAGCAGGTTGTGGGGTTGCTTTGTTTTGCTTCATTTTTATTTATCTGAAACATCACAATGAACAGCTGGAAGAAAAATTTTATCTACAAAAAGATTTAAGTGAAGGGCTGGAAAAAGCTAATGATTTGCATTTGAAACCTCAAAAATTCAAAACTGCAGCACAACCCAGTGAAGTTCTGCCTGTTACAGATTGAAATCACAAAGCCATAAATCATCCCAGCTGCATTCAAAGCACAGAGTTCATCAAAAGGTTTTCAAATCTCACATAAAATTCAGGTTTTGCATTTGCTAGGAAACCAAATCCAGGAGGACACTCTTCTGGCTCCTTGTTCCAATACATCATTTTTAAGTGTTCCTTAATATTTACACCTTGCAAAACTTGGGCCATGGAGCCCAAGTTCCCTGTTGCATCTAACAAGTCCTACTGCTTCTGCATTCACCACTGCTTGAATGTGCCGTTGTTTCTTTCAACACTTGCCTCTCAGCTAACACTTCCACAAGACAAGCAAAGGAGCTCATTTCCATTCACAAGAACATGAGGCAAGAACACTTTAGTGATCCTCTCTTGGTTTTTGAAAGCCTTATGACACCGCACTTAAAAGCCTGGAAATGTGTGATTTTCAAGCTACTGCTTTCATTAAGAGTTGTCAAGTGCCTCTATTACCTCTTAAATCCCTGCTTCCAGGGCATGTTCTGCAAAACGCCTTCAGGGTAATATGCTATTAGCATTTTACATCTCTAACTATAATTGCTAAAGGTGATGTCATCTAGCAACTACAACACTGAGATTTAGGAAAGGAGGACTTGGCTTTACATTTTCTCTTTTTCATTTTGCTAGAACCATCTGAAAAACTATTTCTCCTTTACAGTTTTATCCAATTTGCAATATGCTTTCTCCTGTATCTGAGAGGGAACTCACAGAGCTTTTCTCACAGAAAGAAACTGAAGCTGCTAAAAACTGCCTTTATAAATAGGGGAGGCTGATTCTCAGAAACAGCTATTCTCTTATTTCAACTACAACTACCTGCATTTCAGCCTTCAGAAATCTGAAGACATAAGCTAAAGAGAAAAACCTTCATCTTTTTTAAATTGTCAGAAATAATACAGAATGAATTAGAAAGAGAGAAAAGGCAAAACCCGTCTGGAGCTGAATCTGGTGAGGAAAGTAAAAGGCAACAGAAAGGACTTCTACAGGTGTATCGACAGCAACACACAGACTGGAAAAAAAATCACATGGACCAGCTGATGAATGGGGCAGGGGACCTGGTGACAAAGGGCAGGGGGAAGGTGAAAGTACTCAATGCCTTCTTTGCCTCTATCTTTACTGGTAACCCTTCAAGTCACAGGCCCCTGAGACCTGCGAGGGAGCCTGGAGAAATTGAGACACCCTACATAGCAAAGGATTAGTTAAGGGCATATTAAATAAAACTAGAAAAAAAACACTTCCGTGGGACCTGATGGGACACCTCAGCCCTTCTGTGATTCTGTGAAACACACGAATTATCCCCAGTAGAGTTTTGTTTGAATGAGGGTAACAACTTGCTCCTGAGGGTGTGAGGTTTAACAGTGCTAGATACAAAGAGGGAACCTTCCCATTTAAAGTGAAGGTGAAAAAAAATAGTCTCTGCTGAATTTTAACCCTTTTTTTATAACCATTTCCTTAAACATATATAAAATACTTTTATTTAAGACTTCTGCATCCCAATTTAGAATGATTTATAAAAGAATATTTGTATTAAGCCTTATTAGATCTTCAATGTTTTCTACAGTTCAACAAGCAGAAAATATACCTTTATATATTATTCATAATATATAATTATATATTATTTAGGGGGCATAAAAGTTCTAATATTCCTAGATATCTTTATTCATGTGACAGTTTTACCCAGTGAACAGTTTTTAAAGTCTTTGATAAAGGCTTAAAATTATCAGCATGTTCAGTGATGTTAAACCAGCACATTCCCACTACTGTCAAGTGAACGTACAGAACATGCATCCGTCTTTAATGTTTATTTTATGTGAACACACATTTTATCTTAATCATCCATAAGTCTTCTATGAGTTCTGAAGCCTCTACAGACTTCTGGCGCACCAGTGAGTAATAAACAAAGCAAAGGCAAAGACTTATCTTTCCAGGATTTTCTTTAAATCTGGTTATTCTTACTTAACCAAAATTAAGTACCATTACAAACTAGAAGTTTATGGAAATTAGTTAACACACATGAAAAAATAAAAGATTTGTGGAGTCTGAAACATCACTAAAATGGTATCTCCTTTCCTCAGTTTGGTAGATTTCAATAAACTAGGCAGAGATTAACACCTAAATTTAAATTGCAGACTATGCAATGCTCTCAGCTTTTGGTGGCCCTTCTACATGTTTAGCATCAGTTGAGACTCTGTGTGGGCAGACTTCTTGGCAACTCTGGGACTAAATAATGCATAAACATTAACATTTTCTTGCTAAGTTTGAATTTTTCTATGTTTTAAAAAAACTGTGTATATACATACACATAGGTTTTAAACAAAAATAACTGCCATATATATAGCTATATGCTCTACATGCAACACAAAATTGAGATCAAACAAGTTAAGTGCAGAAAGAAATTATTTCCCAATTTTAACAGGTACCTCTTTAGATCCTGAGAACTTGAGATGACTTGAACTGAGACTCTGAGAGGAATATTTACTTTTTCATGTTAAGCTAATTCTGATCAATTGGTAACTCCAGTTTTCAGAATTAAATTCTAATACCTATTGGTACATTTTTACTTTCTTTTTGGTATGTCAATATAATAAGTATGTGTTTAAGGATATGAAATTAAACTTGGTGGAATAATTTTACTCTTGTTCATGGCTTTGCTTTGCAAATCATTGACTTTTGGGTTTTTATTTAATACCATTTAAAACAAACTTCACCTATGAAATCCTGCAAAACAAGATTTACTGGAAATACTAAAGGTTGTTAATGTTTATGTCTTAAGTCATTGTGACATTCTATTGGTGTATTTGGACAGCTGTGTTTGAACCTACAACAAATACCTTCCAGGATGTCTTTATCTGTATATGCTTACAGACACTTGAAGCCTTTATACTGTGGGCTTCAAAATCATTGTCTAATACAATACATACAAGAGGATCAAAATATAATCAGTCCAAGCCTCTGATATCAAACCTTGGGGGAAAGAATATATTCCTCACACAGCATTCAGCACCTAGCACTGACACTGTACAAGACAGGCATGTTTTAAGCAGTTTGAGTAGCAAGCCTTGAAAGCCTTACAATTGAAGTTAAATGTTAACCAGATGTATGATAAGGATTATGACAATGAGATGATGCCAAAACCTGATGCCAAAACAGAGCCCTGAATCTGCTCATGGAAGATGCTGCTTCTTCCTACACTGTCAGCTGATAGCAAGAGCCCAGGGAAGGAACCTGTGACTCTAAAAAAACAGACTCACGCACATCCCAAGGTGGACAAAAAGGACAAGATCAGAGCTCATCAGCTTGATATGCAGAGGGCCAGACAAGCAAAATAAATCAGTGAAGCTGGGAGTGCACTCATCAGCTGCACTGATTCAGGCCTTTTCAGCAAAGCTTTCATAGGCATGGCTTCTGCCAACACTGTATCTTCCAAGAAATTTCCTTTTCTAAAGGATTGGGCCCATGCAAACCTCATGTAGTTGAGCAAAGCCAAGTGAAAGGTCCTACACCTGGGTTGGGGCAATCCCAGTCACAAACACAGGCAGCTCAGAGAATGGATAGAGAGTAGCCCTGAGGAGAAGGACTTGGATATGTGGGGGGGTGAGAGGCTGGACATGCCCCAGCAATGTGCACTCACACCCCAGAAAGCCAAACGTGTCCTGGGCTGCATCCAAAGCAGCATGGGCAGGGAGGGGATTCTGCCCCTCTGCTCTCCTCTGGTGAGACCCCACCTGGAACACTGCATCCAGCGCTGGGGTCCCCAGACCAAGAAAGATAGGAACCTGTTAAGAGTGAGTCCAGAGAATGGCAAAGAAGTCGGTCAGAGGAATGGAGTGCCTCTTCTATGAAGAGAGAGTTGGGCTGAGAGAGTTGGGGTTGTTCAGCCTGGTGAAGAAAAGGGTCCAGGGAGACTTTAAAGCAGCCTTCCAGTACCAAAAGGAGACCTATAAGAGAGTTGGAAAGAGGGGCTTTTTATAGGGGCATGAAGTGATAGGAGAAGGGGGAATAGTTTTTAACTGAAAGAGATTTAGATAAAGTATTAGGAAGAAATTCTTCACTAGAAGGGTGATGAGGCACTGGAACAGGCTGCCCGGAGAAGCTGTGGATGCCCTGTCCCTGGAAGTGCTCAAGGCCAGGTTGGATGGGGCTTTGAGCAACCTGGTCTGGTGAAAGGTGTCCTTGCCCATGGTAGGAGAGTTGGAACTAGATGATATTTTAAGTGCCTTCCAGCCCAAGCCATACTATCATTCTGTGGTAAAAGTGGACATAAGAAAAACCACAAAGTTGTGCACTGAAGTAGTCCAGGTTTCTCTTTCAGTTCCTGCATCAACACAGCCCGAACAGG
>NW_008236217.1:1795996-1816567 GCF_000691975.1 Corvus brachyrhynchos | reverse complement strand
ATCAACACAGTCCTCGGAGCATAGTGAGCCATACCGACCCAGGGAGTGGGTGTACATCTCCCTGCACCCCCAAGTGCACTTGCCCCATTCTAGACAAAATAAAAAACCACCAAAACAAAGAGAGAAAATGTAATTCAAGAATAGTGTAAGGAATGAAGTGTGACAAAGAGGTCAGTGACAGAAGGCTGAATGAAAAATCAATTAAACCATTCCTCCAATATTAAAAGGAAACATGAACTGTACAGTGCCCAAGAGAGTTAAGGAGTCTATGGAAAATACCACTGGGATTATCCTGTCAAATATCAGATGTAGCCTTGGGTATTTTACTCAGCAGAAAGTGTCTTAAAAGGGTTTATATGCCAGATATCAAAAGCTGAGGAAACAGCTGTGAGCCAAGAGGCTGCAGATGATTAAGACATTGGATTTCCGTATGCACAAATGGCAAGGAACAGATTAAAATATGAATTAACAACTTAGTGCCAGAAGATTTAAGGTGAAACATCAAATTTAGAGAAGGATGAAAAATCAGAAGAGGAAAGAAAAAAAGAGTGAGGCTTTTGACTTATAAATAGCACCTAAATCAATGGGACATGCCAACTAACCAAGAGTTTTATTGCCACAAAGGCAATAAAAAGATCCAATAGGTTAATTACTTGACTTCAGCAAAGCACCAAGAAGGTCAATGCACTTGGCAGCGCTTTCTCATAAAATGAAGGAAAACAAGATGACACACATAATTTCTTTCCTGTCCAAGGGATTGTGTTGTGGATGTTGAAAGTTAAGCCTGATCAGCACAGGTCTGCCAGGTTGCTCCAAACTGGCTCCCTTAGCTGGATCTACTTTGACAGGGATCATCTTTCATCAACATGTGGTCTTGGATACTATGGCAGAAAGAAGTATACAGAAAGAGAAAAATTCTTTTAAAAATGTGGATTCCTTATTAGCTGGAAAATGTATTCTGGGAAAGAAGAAAAAATATCAAACAGGGAAACTGTATACTTAAGTGAGCTCAGCAGGAGTAAGAGTACTTAGGCAAATAAATTCAGTGTTAATGAAAGCAAATTTAACAAGCTCTGCTTCTTTGATTATTTTGCCTTATGCATGAAGACAAATTCAGAACCCTCAGAAGACTTGATGATAAGAAAATACAAGGTGATTTCATATTTTTGTATTGCTAATTAGTTCATCCACACACACAAATTAAGAGGCCATTAAACTACCTGACAGTAACATATAAGAGACAAGAAGCTGTAGTCCTATACATTAGAAGGTTAATGGCACTGGGTCTTATCATTCCCGTTCAGATCCATGTACTAGGTGAGTGTGTAAGCTAGGGGTGCCTCACTCTTTAGGGCTTAAAGGAAGCTGCACAGATTTGTCAAAAGTCCATATTCCAAAGCTCAGGTGTAACTTCTCAGTGGTGCAGAAGAGATGAAAGAGTTGCTGGTAAGAGCCAGTTTAGCAGCATGTTCCCAGGAGTGAAGAGACTGGCAAGAACCTCCCACTAGGCTTTTGTAGTAGCCAAGAGCATACTACCACCAGGAGCATCCACTGCCACACTACCCAGTTTTTTTGCTGTCTTTGCTCCTTCAACTCAACATCAGCTCTACTTGAGATTCCAAAAGCAGATCAGGGAGATACTATGACTCCTTTCCACCAGCAAAATTTAGAGGATGCCTGTGGCACTGGATGAAATGGAAAACCACATTTCTAACAGAGCACAGCAAAAGAGCTGGGGACAAGTCTTGCCCTGAGCATCCTTGTTAACATTCAGCCAGTTCCAAACTGATATCCCTGCTGTTTGAATGATTTGCATTTGCTTCTCCTTCACACTTCAAATACTGGTTCCTTCTTGAACAGCTACTCCAGACATCCTTCAAAAGCATCTCACACATCTGCCAAGGAAGGCAGTGCTGGGTACATTACTGCTTTACTTTTTGTTTGTTTTTATCACACTGAAGAAAAATGGACTGGATGAGCTATAACATCATTTAACCATCCATATGCTCTTCCTCTCATAGCTTTTGCATGTGTTAGAGTTTTTCCTCAGTTAAATATTATGTCAGTAAACAGCAAAAGGATGGAAGAAAGGCCCATCTTTTCATCAGTTCTGAATAGTTTATTCAAATCATTTAATATTTCCACATTTTTTTTACCCTGTTAGAAGAAAGACTCTCAGAATTTTTCCTAGTGTTAAAAGTCTAGGAAGAAATCTCCTAAGTCCTATTACATATTCCATCTTTGCTATGCCTATGAAGAATATATTCTCAGTTTTTTGTGGGTTTCCATTTTCACTTAATGTGAACATTCTTATTAACCTTTGCACTGACATTACCTCCTAAGACATCCAGGGAGAACAACTGGCTCATTTGAAAAGTTTACATGGAGTCATGTAGACCAAGACTGTCTCGATTAACTGGTTTGACTTCCTGCAGAATATACATCAAAGCATGACACCCACACATTTTGAATGAGCAATCACATACTTTTTAGAAGGCCATTCAGCTCTGATTTAAAGATTATAGACAACAGGAGTTTTGGACAGAAGAATCCCAGGTCGTAGTCAAGGATACAACCTGGGCTCACTACATTAAAAGTCTTAGTTTAAGAAAGATGGAGAAGTCCTGTTTCACTTGAATTGAAAGTTGCAATCATTCTCAAAAACAAGTAAAACCTTTCCTAAATGTTTATCTTGCTTCCTTCCCAAGGCAATTTGAAATACAAAATAGTATACTCTGCATATGCCTAATCAACATTTAGTGCTTTCACATTCTGTGAATTGTCAAAATGTAAACAGCTAATCATTTTTAAAAAAGAACTGAATTAACTGTGCCACATTAGTAAGTCCTATGATGTTAAAAAGACAGAAAATCCAAAGTGGCAAAAAAAATTCTCAGGAATAGAACTAAATAGACTCTCTTGTTCTCTCTGTTGCCTCAGTGTGGGTGTTTTGGCTAACAGAGATGAAAATCTGTGAGCAACAATTTGGACTTCCATGTCCCAACTTGCTCAGGGAGCAGTATGCTCATTTGGAGTTTCTGATTTGACTAAATGACATTAAATCAACTGCACAAGGGGGAAACCAAGGGAAGCACAACCACTGAGATATTCAGAAATACTCTACCAAACATGATTAGCAAAGTTTTATTCCATATAATCTGCTTCAAGAGTGACTAGTGCACAAGTGAATGTCTGTTGAATTTATATTCTTTCTTCCCCAGTGCCTGGCAGAAGAAAAAAATATTACCACTGTGCTTTGAAAACATGCAAAGCTTTTTATGGGGTAACCTTGTTTAAAAATTGCCATCACTATGACTAAGACACAGCACTTCTAGTGTTCCCTAATGGAGAGGGTGGTAAACTGACATTTTCAATGTGCAAACAGAAATCAGTCATGGCTGTGTAATAAACTCAGCATAGCTAAAGGTCGCAGTAATAGACAGTATTTCAGATTTTCTTTTTATTTAAAAAAAAAAAAATGCAAACATAAAAATGACTGAAATACAGACAGACTCTGTGAAGACTCATAAAGCTTTTAGGAGCAAAGGTGGATGCAGCTTGCTTAGGGCCTATAGTATGAAATAAACACACATCATCTTTATCCTCAAGTGATCACATCCTTTGCTACGTTCCACAATGCTGAGCTAATTAAAGCTCAAACGTTAATTGGGGTAAAGAAAACTTATGCCCTTTATGATTTGAAATTAAAAGGAATTTAATTGCTATCATCTGCAATGCTACTTTTCATATTGGTTCCAATGATCATTGTGAAACTGCACGTGCTTTTGTAATAAAAATAATTCAACCATTTGACTTAGAATTTTCAAATGGAGAAGGACAATTCCACTTGCTGAACTAATGACCTGCAAAATTTCAGATATTGTTAGATATGAAGATTGAAGATTAATGCTAAAACTAAAGTTTCAAAACATGTCTGCAGTACAGCTTTCACTCTAGTAAGCACTAGTTTTTTTAGCAAACATCTCTGCTTAATTTAATAAGCATCCTTCGTTATCTTACTTTCATTGCTAACACTAGGCTTTCTACTGTGAACAGTAGCTTCAATCTACCCAAGTAACACTGTAAAAAATCCAGTTGAAAAGACTTTATATCTCTTTCTTACAAAAACATGCAATAATTCTCAGCAGTATTTTGTGATATGCTCATGAGGTAAACATTTTTAAAAGAATTAACAAATAGTGAAACTTTCAATTCTGGCATGCTAATTTTTTGATCCTGTAAAGAGGTTTTTAGAGAATGAGTTTTAGGACTAAGTAAACCATCATTCAGACATGGGACTTCCACTGATGCACATCAGTGATACACTTCTCTGGAGACAGAAATTCACCCCTTTCTCTAGGGAACATGACAACGAAACAAATACTGAAAACTGGCATAATGCTAGCAAACTCTGCATCACTTTCACTGGTTATCTTTCACTCCAAGCTAAGAAGCTTAAAAAATTACTCTAGTCCTGTTTTAGGATCACAGAGCATGGTGGAGGGGGATCTTGCTAAAAAGCAGAACTTTGTATCATCTCTTCTACTCCTTTTCTTCTGCCCTTCCTCTCCAGCCCTTGCCTTCTCACCCCAGCAGAGAGAGAGCAGAACAACAGTTCTGAGGATGAAGGCTTGAAGCAGGTGAAGCTTCTGCTGGAGTGCAGTCCAAGAGCTCAGCAAAAGGAGTGAGCTCATTACCTCACCGAGTTGTGATTCCTCATTTCTCATCCTCCCTTACAGCAGCACAGAAATAAACCAGAAAAAGCATTTAATTTCTCCTTCATTCTTTCCCTGAATGACTGGGCACTCCCAATGTAACACCAATGAACTGGGCCTTTCTGTAAGAAGCCTGAAACTTCCAGGTGGGCATGGACAGCAGTATGAGCTGATGGCCCTTGTGTAGAAGGGCTAAGTATCTCCACAGCACATGCAGCAATCAACATGGAACCATGTCTTTCTTCTCTCAGAAACTGAGTGATGCTAGCTGGGTCATACTCACGCATACAGTAGGAATATTTTAGAAAAAGAAACCAAGCAAAGAAACCTGAGCAAAAAAAAACCCAAACAAAACAAAGAACAACAAAGCCAAACACCTCACCAGTTACCCCTGGATCAATACTTTCAAATCTTCAGTACTTTCCCACGTTTTCTCGAGGTATCAGTTAAGTCTAATTCTTTCAGTGAAACAGCTTAGATTCCAAATAAAGACAGGGTCTGACCTGACTGATTCAAAAAGGGGTCGGTAGTTTTTAAATAAACTCAACTGGAGCACACTTCAAGAGTTAACAATAAGAGAGAGGAAGGAGCTCTGAGGTTAAGGTTAAGGGCAGCATCACAAGGATAACAGACTGAAAATAGGAAAAGAAAAATGTTAAGGCTGACATTAGGAAAACATTTATTATTATGAGGGTGATTAGATAATGGAATAATTTCCCAAAGGAAGTTGTTGAGTCAACCACTAGAAGCATTCAAAGGAAACCGAGATAAAAACACCAGGTGATTGATCTAGAGGGCAGTCCTGTACTAATGACCCAGGAGGCTCTTTCAAACTAATTGAGGATTCTCCTCTTGAAAACAACAATTCTGAACTTTATATAGCAACACGTGAACAAAAAGTAGATGAAAAACACTGCACAAAGCCAGAAAAAACACTTAATCAAAGCCTTTTTTTTTTGATTTTAACAGATTTTTTCCTCTATAGTACCAACAATCTGAGTCTACATAAGCATTCATTACTTCTAAAAAGTCCCAACACGTATTGATCAGCCAAGTGACACTGAGAAGATAAATTTTTCAAAGAAATTACAGGAGCTCTAAAACTTGCCTTATGAAACACAATGGACATCATGAAGAAATCCAGCAAGAAATTTTCTGAAATGTCTCTGTAGTCAAATCGGAAGAAGATCACAGTAAAGCTCAAAGTAACAAACTGATTAATAGGATTACAGAATGAGGAGCGAAGGAGTTTCATTCCAGCAACTGTTATCAGGATAATGTCACAGCTGTAAAAAAAGCAGAGAGAAAAACCTAATCAAGTCATAAGGCATTAAATTAAGAAGCTCTTAAATACAAATATCCGTACCAGATGTATTTTAGATTGTTATACATATCTAAATCTACATATCTTATTTATTAAAAGTATATAGAAGTAATAGCAGAAATCATCACATTTATTTTACTTATGTGCAATTTTGTATTTTTCCTTTATCATTATCACACATTCATAAGATGTAAAAAAGAATGAACTCTGTACTAAAAATAGTAATAACTACTAAAACCCAAGAATCTAGACCAGACATTTTTACATCCCTCTTAAAATAAAATTTCAGTCTGGGAAATATCTTGGCACTTTCATCAATACATTACTGTAATTTGAAAAAAAAAAAAATCTTAAACTCCTTTTCTTTTTTAATTACAAGAAATTTCACTTGATGACACAATTTATAATTTTACTTGTAATTTCATTACACACTGCCAAAATTCTGGATAGATGTGAACTGTTTGAAATTCCTACCATTGTTCTTGATCAGAAAGTTGACTATTCTATATAGTAATTCATCAGATGAAAAGAAATTGTGTTGTGCCTATGTCTTCTAAAATGTGGGGACTTCAATGCATAATGAGTGAGAAAGTAGGCCAGGTATTTGCAAAATGCATTGAAGGTTCTCCTTCATCCTGCTGCTAACCAGGAGAATACCTGCTGCCATGACTGACACGTGGCAGGCTAGAAAGCTCTCAACAGGTTTTCACCATCCTAGCAAGATTCCTATTTTCCAGGTTGATTGTCTTTTATGTGGCATTTATTCATTATTGTGTATCTCCCGTAATGCAGATACAACTTTATTTGAGTGCTGGTCATTCCAAAGGATCGGCAGGGCATTACTGTTGGAATGAAATGCCAAGCTGACCTTATTTTCCACTTTGTTGAAGCTGTTCTTTTCAATGTGCCCCACATTTCTGAATGGAAAACCTAATGACTAAGCTAAATAGATTCTGAAGCCACTAGAAGCCATCCCAGTGCATCCTATATGAACCAGTTGTATAACTCGCTCTTTAGAAAGAAGAAAATTCTTGCAACATGGAGAAATTTTCACAGGGAAACTTACAGATTATAGAACAAAAGGAAGACTTTTTTGTCACTGTGCCTGTTACCATGATGAAACTTTCACCAAAAAATGACACTTTATAAAATAATGCATTCAGAGGCAACAGAAAATAATTTGCTCATTATTCCTTCTTCTTTAAAAATACTGCCACACAAGATGCTACTCCTGGGGCCTTAACTCCTGGGAAAAGATGTAAGGGAGTGTGAGAAGGGGGGCTGATTTCCAATGCCTCTGTGGCCGGTAACAGGGGCAGGCACTGTCAGCATGGGTCCTGTTAATAACCAGCACATCAGGGTCTGGAAAGCTCAAGCAAACTCCTGACTACAAAGGAGCTGTTCTGCCTCCTCAAGAAGCAAACTGCTTCAGTCCTTTAAATCACAAAGCAAGATGAAGCTTCTTTAAAAAATGAATTCAATCTGAGGAAAACTCCGACATGAAATCACACAAAATATACCACCTCAGACACTTTCAGACACAAAGTGGGAGAGTGACTTCCCTTCCCTACAGCATGATGCAGTCTGATCCTTGGGTGGTCAATAACTAAGGAATGTTCCAGCAACAGAAAACAGGTTGCACTAAAGCATGCATTAAAGCACAGCAAGTACAACCCTCAGTAACACTGTATATGGAAGTAGCAAGGAGAATCCAGGATCCCGCATGGGCTTACAGAGTTAAAGAGGTAGGATCTGAAGATGAATGCTTTGTGTGTGGCATTTGGATGGCAGCTGCAGGGAGAATGTATTAAAGAGGAGAGCAAGAGGAAAAGGAATACTGGGAGTTTCATAGATAGACCAGAGTTACAAGGAAAAGGGGGAAACAGGTTTTACACAGGTGATCACACAGACACAAGGGGGATGGGGAAGGAAAGGACTGCTGTGGTATTCCCCCACAGGCCAAACAATCAGAGGCAGACAAATGTAATTACTTTCTTTTATCTCAAGACTTCTGGGGGTCTGACTCATTTCTTCTGAACACTTGAGGGAGGTGATACTTGAAAGTGCAACCTAGCTTGGAGGAATGACTATGTAAAAATAGCACCTTCCTAACCCCCACATATTTGCTCCGTGCATGTATTCAGTCACGTCTGCTAGCTAGTAACAAATGGCATTCTAACTACTTTTAATTCTCCCAGCCTTGCAGAACTAAATAGAAGATGAGTGTGGATTCAGTGTCACCCCAGTCAATACACCTGAACTCTTGAAGCACCTTGGCTGTAGCATCTTCCAAGCGCCTGGGGAGAAAAAAGGTCAGTGGGGAACTACAAAGGCCATCAATGAGTGACTGGTGAGAGTCTCTCTGGAAAAGTAGTTGTCTGGTAGAAATATGCAGAAAATTTGACTAATGCCCTAGACCAAGTGTCGACCCTAAAAGCAGGGGCTGCCTCTTCCTTGTAGTTGTGTAGTTCCTAAAGCTGTGTTGCTCCTCAAGAGAGAGAAATAATTAAATCAACATGCAATTTTTACACCAAAGTTCTTTTATCTAATATTTGAAATTAAGAAACTGTATTATTATGAATACTGAGGAACTCTCCCCCACCTCCCAGCAGTTTTTCTTGCTACTGGAACATTCCAAGGCTGTTTCTTTGTTTTATCATCTGCATCACTGTCATTCTGATAAAAAGACTGCAGAAACTCTGCTCACTGGGGATACTGCAGTCACTAAGCCTGCTGAATATCTGCAGCAGGCAAGTCACTGACTAAAATACTTACCATAAAAGGCTGTCTGCAAGGATCATACTGTGAGACCATGGATCAGCATCACCAGTTCTGCTTAATATCTAAAACATCAGACTTCATCAAAACTTGTACCCCCACCCTTCTCAAACCACTCTTAATGCAGGACTACCCACCTTTCTAAACTGTTAAATATTTTATTCAGTCTTGCCTTAGAAGACTTGTGTGGTGAAGCTTCTGATAACTCCTTTGGGAGACTACAGCACAGTGTTAAAAATCCTCAGGAAATGTTTCCTGATATCCAGCCTAGAGTCCTCATTTTCATCTGATTAATTCTAGTTACCCCACTGAGTTTATGCCCATCAAACACCTGCAGCCTGGTATAGTGTGCCTTGCTTTTAATTGACATTTAGACCTTCCGTATATATCTATATATAGCTCTCTAATCTTTTAATTTCACTCTCTCTCACTGGAGACATATTTTAGTGTGCTATGGTAGTTTTGCATTTTTCTTGCAGCAAAGCCAATGATTATTGTATTCTGAACTAATATGTGTGAAAGCAAACTGCGACAAGATTACAGGCTTATTTAAAAACAAATTCAATTTCTCAGTCTTCAGTCTAAAATCAAATATTCTACTAATCACATGCTTTGAGTTATAATCTACTTACTGTGTACCAAGCTTCTTGTATTTACTAATTGAGAAAGCATCAATGGTGAGTGCATTCAGTATTATGGCTGGATATAAAATGTATTTCTCAAAGCACTGTAGCCACACATAAAGCCTTTCAAACCACATCAGATGAGCAGCATCTGAAATGGAAATTCAGATAACAGATCGTGTCGTCAAATCATCAGCATTTTTTGCACTGAAATACCATAGAAGACACGAGTTAGCTCACATTAATAAATATAGTCAACCAACAAATTTATGAAACAATGGAATTCATAATTCTTTGGCAATAGAGAAGTAATTTTGTTCTCTGAGTTTAGAGAGTATCTGTTTTGCTGCTTATAACTGCACTCCTGAGACACACTCATAAACAATAAAAGATAGTACATGCTAGATGATAGTTTTTACATCATCCAAAATAATATATTAAATAGTACTTTAAGTGGGTGTAATGACCCCAGACAGGCCCTCTTCAGCTCTGGCACTGACCTGGTGAATCACCTAGGAAACTTCACCTAGCAAAACACTGTTCATTAGACTGTAAATTATCACTGACCTCATTGATAAATGAAACACCCCTTGAGATCTAAAGACTGAAGAATTATCAGGAGCTAGAAATGGTCATAAATGTTTCCCAAAACACCTAAACAGACACTCTAAGAAGTATCTGCCAAGATCACATCTCACATCATTCCTCTCTAAGGAATAGCTTTTTTTTTTGCAGTAGACTTTTCTAACAATACCAGAGTGCTTAATATGAGTGTCAAACAAGAACTGAATGCTCCCTGCAATTCAACTGCTATGAGAACTTAGGTGAACTGAGTGCAGAAACACTTGTGTACAGACAAAAACAATGCCTTTATCCTCAAAGCTCTGCTAGACAAGGTTATTGGAAAAATAGCAAACACAAAACGGCAGAACTTGGTATTAACTCAGAAATAAAAATGTCAGCTACTGAATCTCCAATAATCATCCCTGCAAAATGAAAACAATTATATGTAGACACCCCCCTCTTCCATACACTCCTTTTCAATGACAGACAAAGAAAACATGCCGAATCAATGGATTTCTGGGTTCTGCAGGCACAGTTGTATATTGCATAGGCTAAGAGAAAGATCTAAAAGCAATCCTTCCAAATTAGATTGAAGTCATGTATGGGGAATTATAAGAGAATTGAGCTGTGAGCTGTAAAACCTGCCTGAAGAGGCACATGGCAGCACAGAGAGGCTTGTCTCCACAGAACCCTGGGGGGAGGGAGGTGGTGTCACACGGCAGACCCCTATGAAGTGTGTTGCTGAAGTGGCAACATGGGATAGGTCACACCATGTAAGGAAATACTGTGCCTTAGAAAGGTGTATAAAACCAACTCACTCCTTTGAACAAATGATCCCGATTCCCTGCCGGTCTGGGTCCGAGATTCAATTGCTGACAGTCATGCTTTGCCAGTACCTTAAGCTAAGGCAGTGCTCTTGCAAAATTTCCCCTTTGGAAAATACAATTAACTTCTGTTTCTTGCTATAACATAAAAATATTTCCTCTTCATTACCTAAAGGCCACCTCCTAAAGTTCATACACGCAGCAAAATGTCCATTTTGGAACCTAACTGTTCTTCCCCATTCCTCTCTCCCTCCTGAACTCAAGACCTTCATCCATGTCCAAAGCTGAGCTCTGTGGAAGAACTCAGGCTTCAGTAAAGAGATATGCATATCACACAAACCAAAAAGAATGTAGGTGCAGGAGCAAAGAGAGATCTGTTCAGACAATGGAGACAGAAAAAAGAGCTCACATTCAGAGGGGCCCCAGAGAAAGATGTGGATGATTTGAAAATGGCTTACACAAACCTCTAGGTATAGAGGTATAGAGAAACCCAGTATATCAGGGTTTCTTTCTCATGTAGTCCTGCACTAGTTTCTACACATCTGTTATACTGTAAGCTCATACATCTTGACCTAAGCCTTTTGTCCTGCAGCCAGCCAAGACAATGACAAGTAATAAATGAGTTATCTCACAGAGGCATCACAAGAACCTGTCTGATAATTGCTATTCTATGGAACACCTTAAAGTTTGAGCAGCTCGTCCAGAATCTATACAACAAAACCAGGAATAAACTTGTGGAATTGTCACTGCCAGTTGTTTGTCTAATTGCAAGCAGTCATTTGTCTTTCCATAGCACTACCCTTGTCAAAAAAATAGAAAGATTAAAATAAAAATCTATGCAGTAAATACTCCTCACAGACATCTTATTTTGTGTATTTGTCCTTTCATTGTCCGCACCTGACAGCTATGGGGTACTACTGTCCTTTTTCCAAGTTTCTCTTTCTATACAAACAGGGAACATTTTAAAGTTTAGTTCCTACATTTTTATTACAGGACAAAAGAAAGAAGACAGCCCGTCAGATAGATCTATCAAAGGGATTACCTTTTCCACAGTCTGTCTCATCTCAGACATGATAAAAAACCTCTGCAGCAGCCTAAGGGACTGAAATTTTTTTTTTTTTTTTTTTTTTACTCTTGTTTTCTAACACACAACACCAGCTACATTACAATAGTACTTAGACCCCGAAGTACAGGAATGGGCCACATATAAATGAGGACTGCAAAAGAAGCCAAAAAAGCCTGTTCTCCATAGTGGGCAGCATGAGAAATGCAGCTGGATCTCAAAATGGAAGGAAACCCATCTGTGGAAATCAGTCCAGCAGGTCTCTAACTTCAACCTTTTCAAATGCTGAGTCACTGCATTTAGGAAAACAATGTTTTCTGACAAATGAAGACAGACTTAATCAGGACAAGGCAAAGAAATCCTACAGTGGTCTTTTACGACTAAGTGCTGGAATAAACAGTGCAGAATTACTGGTTATCAGGGACAGAAAGTCCTGGACACTGTTTTCAGCTGAGCATGGTGCTTAATAATATTTCTATTTCTATTACACTTTCCTTGGCATATTGCAGTAAAAGGCAACCTTCAATCAAGTCTCTTGGGTACTTTTTTCATACCCAACCCTTGTTTGGAAAGTAATCATTTTGAAACATGTAGTTTTTTAAAAATAAAAAATATTTAAATCCTTAAAGTATGGTTTTCCAGAGAGTGATCTGAACTCTTTTGTGTCTAGTTGAAGAACAGACTAAAGTCCCTCAACAGACTGTTCTGACAATGCTGTCTTCAAACACTTCAGAAACATATATTGAGAATTATTAAGGCGTGGGATCCATCAAGAAATGACAAGCAAGCTTTTGGCTGGTAGCAAAGGCAAGAAGAGAGCTGGGGCGGAAGGGGGGAAGCTTTGCTTCTCAAAGCACACTGCTTGCTTCAGAAATAACTCTATCAGAACAGGAAATCAGATCTCGACATACTAAAATATTGACTGATATTCACATGTATCAAGGCACCACCCGCTGAAGCCAGCAGACACCAGAAAGAACAAATCTTAAAGAAAATTTCAGTTCCTTTCAATTTTAATGTTTCTCTAAAAGTGTTAGAATTGAAATTAGAACACTTATATTGCACTACATTTGCTGATATGCCAGAAAGTTGAAAAAAAATCTACCTCAATTTCATCTATCATTTAAGTTTTTAAATTACGTAGAATGCCAATGCATTAGGCATGAATTGTACCATATCAAGCAACACAGCAAGTAAGAGTACTGTAGTGTAAAAATAAAAGGCAGATCAGACAGTGGCTCTAGAGCCTGTGAAATGATTAAAGGACAGGAACATTTAACATAGGAGGAGAAACAGAGAGCTGGGATTGCTTAACTTTGAGAAAAAAAAGACTTGGAGGCATCTTATTAAAGCCTGGTTGGGGGCATTTTTGGGGTATAAATACCTGATGGGGGAAAGTAAAGTTGATGGAGCCACTCTGTTCTCAGTAGTGGCCAGTGACAGGACAAAAGGAAATGGGTACAAATTGAAAATCCACTTCAACAAAAAAATAGCACCAGAACCAATAAACCACCAAAACACACACACAAAAAAAAAAAAAGCAGGAAAAAACCCCACCCAAACACCACAATTCAAAGCAACCTTTCTTACTGTAAGGATGATTGAATGCTATTACAGGTCATCCAGAAAGACTGTAGAGTCTCTGTGCTTGAAAATATTAAAAACTGGACAGAGCCCTGAGCAACCTGCTCTAGCTGACCCTGCTCTGAGCAGGGGCATCAGACCGGACAATCTCCAGATGTGTCTGCCTAGCCTCAGCCCATCTGGGCAGTGGCCTGAGAAGACAACTCCTACAGGTTCACAGATCTGCTGGCAATGCAGTGGAAAAATTCAAACGATCAGATAATGTGTGCTACTCAAAAGTAAAAGCGTAATTTATTCTCCCTGCTCTGTTCCTTCTGTATTTTTTTTTGTTCTTCAAACCAAGGCAAGCTGGAAGTCATTCCATCCACTGTTTAGAAAAGACTTTATTACAAACCTCTCACTTCCCGCTGCTGGTGCTCTTTGCTTTTAAGTATAGGGTGGGAGATCCACAGCCAGGGGTGGTGCTTGCGGAGCTGAGGAAGGATGTAATGTGTTACAAATCCCACGGTCCACGCTAAAGCAAACAGGACAATGCTGAGAAACGGCTGGGCCAAAGCAAAAAAAAAAAAGAAACAGAGTTATAATTTGCAAACAACATTTTTATATATATGCTTCAAAGATTTTTTTAACAGTTTCTATAATTGTATTTTTGTGCAATTAATTTTTATTCCTATGTTCAAGTTCTTGACTCTAGGTGAATATGGATTTTGACATATGTGTTTTGCACCCACAATTAATCAATTTTTTCCTGCATGATTGGAAGAAAAAATGCAAAATGTCAGGCTTATTCATTCTGTCCTCTGGGTTCCCTATTGTAAGGGCTGTGGAGATTAAAGGAAAAAGATGTCAAATAAGTAATACTGAAATTAATACAAATAACTAGAAACTAACTGCTTTGCACATATAATAGTGTTATCATGACCAGTAAATGCATTTTCACTAACTTCTCCTCTCACAGTGTCTATTCTTTCCACTTAAAGCACCCTGTGGTTTTGTTTAAGAGACTTAATACCTTAGGGGGGAAAAAAAGATAGATACACACCCTTAATGACAGAAACACAGTACTGGCACTGACAGCAAATGACAGAACAGCAGCTGCTGTGCAGACAATGAGATCCGATTTCAAGATTTCTTTCTGTGAAAATAATTATTTTACACAAAATTAGTAAGGTAGCACTATTTTAACCTAAGTAAATTACTCTGGTCTCAATTACTTACACTCTGCATTGTGATAAGGCTAATCGGCACTCCGTAATACTAAAGTATTTTCTCCACTCTGCTTTGGGAAATTATTTCTTCACACTCTAGGTTTTTTGAAGTAATCACATTTAAATTCTTCATGCCTAATTTTGAATTATATTTTTAAATAACAAAGTTATAATATTGGAGAAATGAAAGCAATACATTTTAATGCTGAATCTGATTCTGCGTAAGGAATATAACTCTTTTCCATTATGACTATTATTTTTGGGAATCAAAATTCTGGTTCGATTTCCTATTTGCAAGAACTAATATTTCTTACTCCCTTTCTCTTGCATTACCAAAACAAGTCATGCTTTTCTGTAATGTCTTCTAAGACACAACATTAATACATTTATTGTGTTCTAAAGTGACATGTCCCATTCTCTGTTTTTCTTTATTGGAAGTCCAATTTCAGCAAGATTTTGCGGATTTTAGACAAGGCTTTTTTCTAGTGTCATTGAATGATAATGATCTTTATGTAAAGATCTGTAACTATGGTAGGAGTAACTTTGCTTCTAGAGATTGGAAAATACCACTGTTTTTACAGCACATTTTTCTTGTGATTAAAATGTCATTCTCAGTAAATAAATAAACAAGATAGTTTGTGATCTGTGCAGTCTTCTGAATTGTACTTCAGAGGTCACCCAAATGCTTTTGTGAGTAAATGAAAATCTTGTCTTAGATTTATGAGAAGGGCATTTCAGTTCAGCACTCAATACTGCTGCTAAGTTACCGAATGAGTAACAATTTGTAGCTCTTGGTTTAGAAACTGACTTGTGCTTTTATTCAAAGATATCTAGAAATAACACGTGAAAATCAACACTTTTGTTAGAACCAGAGGTTCATCTGACTTCCTGGTACTGCAATCTAGGTAGGCTTAATGTATCTCATCAGAGAAAAAAAAAGAAAACTAAAATAATGATGGCACAGCAAACCTAGGAATAAAGGAGATAAAAAGAAAGCAAGCAGAACAAGCGAAGAACAGAAGGGTTGCGAATTACCGGGGAAGCTGGTAGCAACCTCTATATTTAGGCTGCCTATCACTCCCTGTTATGAAAGATGCTTCTCAGTAAAAGGTCACCAGCATCAGCACTTCCACTTACTGCAGCAGCCTTTTGAAATGCAGCAGGACTGAAAAGCCTTCAGGCTCAGAAAGTACTGTTGCTTTGTCCCAGGAA
This sequence comes from Corvus brachyrhynchos, assembly GCF_000691975.1. Lineage (NCBI taxonomy): Eukaryota > Metazoa > Chordata > Aves > Passeriformes > Corvidae > Corvus > Corvus brachyrhynchos. Next base: position 1,800,672 of record NW_008236217.1, on the reverse strand, counting down.
ACTCGAGACCGGCTTAGCTGAAATCTCAAGCCATCACCAGAGTCTTTGCCCTTCCCAGGCTGCTCAGCAGTATGTACATACCTCCAAAAGAGCAGTGCTCCCTCCGCTCTGAGAGCCATCCTTCTCCAGACAGCCCTGTACTCTGCATGGACTATGTGTGGTGGGAAGGTGTGGGAGCAGAGTTAGGTCTCTGTAACGCCTCCTGACCTTCTTTTCAAAGCATAGCCCTGCTAGCTTTGCTCCTTGGCTGTCGCGTTCAACCGAAGAACCACAACATGAGGGAGCTCACAGGAAAAGCCTTCTCTGCTCTGACTAAACCTTTGCTCCCTGCTGGTCCCCACAGGTCTTCTCTGTTCAGCTCAAACTTTCTCTCACTAGCAAGTTGTGTATCCTTCTCTAACTCAAGTGGTTTTTGTAGGTGGGGCAGTACTGAAAAAACACGGTCTAATAAAAATGAATAATGGAATGATTACCAATGCATGCAATGGAAATGATATTTTTTTAACCTTTCCAGATATTTTTTAAGATGTTGCACACAAAATCTATGTAAAGTAGCACTATCTGGGAAAGTTAAGCAGTGTCAAATTTATACGGCACTATTTCAGCCCTTTTGTGAATACACAGCATGAAAAGCCTTGATCAAGTATCATCTTCTGCACAGCTGAATTCAACTACTCAATAGTCTAAAACAAGCTTCTAAGAACAACAAACACACTCCAATCATATTCACAAGCTCTTCTGTACAACCAAAAAGGCTTACTATTAAAATGACTGATTTCTCTCACAGTCAGATGACTGAAGAAGCTGCCACTATAAAAACTATGTAAAATATTACAAATTTTGCTGTAAAATCAGCAGAGGTGATAACAATGCATGTTTTGGGGAGAACTGGCATCCTAACTTTCCATTCAGGACCAGATCACCAAAGAGAATCTTTTCAAACTTTACATTCAGAAGGGAACATATTACACAAATTATATTGCACAGGACTTGTATTTCCCATCTTCCCCATCTTTCATTTTGCAATTGTCCTTTTTACAGTGCTCTCATTGCTTTTGACAATCCTATACAGAAAAAGGCCTATGTTTTTATGGAAATTATTATTATTCAGATATTCAACCCCAAATTTGACAATTGCTTTCCATTTCTGGCAATATTAAAAGTGTTTAAGATATCATGTATGCCCAGGCTTGTCCTTCTGCCCTTGCACTGAACTGCTTCAAAATGTAAAGATACTGCTCAGCTGCTGACTTGCACAACGGTCCCCACAGGAGCTCCCTCTTGATGTGGCCAATGCTTTCAAGCTTCTCACGAAATTCAGGCTTTTTTCCTTCTAACAGCTGAGCAGGGGTTGCTTCTGTTCCATGTCACTGCATAGGGGACAGGGTCCCCCAGGAAATGGCTGACCCTGGGCAGTGATCTCTCTGGCTGAGGGGGACTCGGAGCAACTCTGCAGGAGAAAACCTTGGGCATTCACCTACAGCCTGCTGTGGCTGGGTCTGTGGCTTCTGGCCTTCTTGTGGAAGGCAGCTAGCTCCTGAGAAGGACGTGGCTACCTTGGACCCTACTGTGTAAAGCAGGATTTTGGATGTCATTCCCAAGGCCAGGAACTTAAGAGTTGAATACTGAGTAGCCCTATAGTGTGATGCTTGAGTCCTTCACTGCAATTGGTCCAAAAATGTAAAAATTAAGCTCTATTCACAGATAAAATCCCTCCGGTGAGAGACACTCATTGTTATAGTTTGGGCTGAAAGCCACTTTACAGTCTCCATTTTACATTCGAGGGAAAAACAAAAAACCCCAAACCAACATTGCTACCTTTGATGCCTTGGGAATTTCACAAGCAGAATATATTAGAGAGGCACTTTCTTTTTGTTTTAATTATTATTACAGAATCAAAGAATTGTTTATGTGGAAAAATGTTAAAAATCATCAAGTCCAATCATTATTTTCAATTGTATTTTTGGAGCGTTGTACTAATCCTTTTATTAGCTATCTAAATGTTTGTATTAAAGACCAGGAAGGAAGTTTGAGTTTGAATGTAACACATTATCACCCTCAGGCCACTGCTTAATCTAGTAATCAGCCATGTGGATGCCTACAGAAATTAATTATAATGGTAGGAAGCTCCATTCTCAAAGTTGAATGGTCAATTATCAATCACAGCTGCTTTATAATTCAGGCTTCCAAAGCTGGCAATTCTCACACAGCTATTCAAGGAAAGGAAAAGAATAAAGGTCATGTAACTAGACATTAGAGATGCTGTATTTATTACTCCTAACATCAATGCAAAGCCATCCAGAAAACAACACATTAATTTTCAATATTAACCTTGTTTGCTTTCAGCTCTTTGAGAAGGTGATTTGGTTCTGTATGCCTCTGGCTTTCTGATTAAAATGGGTCTTATTTAAATGGTGTGTTATCTGGACCACATGTCTGTATATAGACCAAGGCAAGGCCGGCTTGTGCTGCATCCTGCCATCTCTTGCCACTGACTAGGGTTAGGAATACTCTCCTTGCAGGGGAGCACTTCAAGAAAAAAGTGAGTTACCATCGTGAAATCTCTTCTGAATACTGATATATTGTTTCACCCAGCTTCTGAACTGTTTGAAGATCCCCTTACAAAAGTTCTGGAAATTATTTTACACTGGCTTTGAAGAGTCAGCTGAGTCCTACATCCTAAACATGACTGCTACTGCTGAAGCAAGGAGCAGGGACTGCAGCTTGTGTTCCTCTCAAACTCGATGCACGTGCATTTTCTCCTGCCTCAGTTCTTCCCTACTTGCTCTATTAGCATGGCACTGATGAGATGGCAGTGGGAGTCTCCTTGGTGTTTAACTGAGACAGAGGTACCAGGTAACACAGGGGTTAGACAAAGAGCCCACATTAATCAGAAATTGTCCTCTCTTTCTTCAGATCTCCCAGTGTGGGAAAATTAGCACTGCTAATTGACATTGCAAGCAAACACTTGCTTACAATTTTTATTCAGATTGAAGGAAGCACAGACAGAGGGATAAAAAAAAGGTGGCAAAGCACTAGCAAGCTCCAGCAACACTGAAGGAAAGCAGCCTCTGCCTAATAGCAGCAGCAGCAAGGAGTATCAAACGTACAGAGCAGAAAAGTGCCAATTCCCAAACCCAGGTATTTCCTGGAGAGCAAAGGTGTCAGGAAGCCCACTTAATTAATCCTAAAACATGACAGGAATGAAACATTTTGAAGAGAAGAACTGAAGTCCTATGTCTGGCAAATCCCAGCGCAGTTATCCCTGTACTTCTGCATCTTCCACCCCATTGGCTCAAGTGCAGCTGTGCAGTGTTAGTGTAAGACATCAGAACCCTGTCCATGTCACTGGCATAAAAATAGTTGGAGAGTCTGCAGAATGACTCCATTTTGAAAATACAGCCAGGATCTTAGATGAAGATTTTTTCACTGTTTTGGTTTTTGTTTTCAATATATTAAAGCCTTGCTCAAGGTTTCCCTCTGCACTGTGAAACAGAACCAGTTAAATGGACAGCTGCAGTAACTGCTTCAGTCCCCTGGCTGGGTTCCATCTGCAGAACAGATGAGATCAGACTCTGTACTTCTCCAAGAAAGGCACCATCAGCAAAAGAACTACAGGGGAAAGAGAAGCTTTCCATTACATCTTGCCATACAGTCCCCATGTACAAGACTGGAATGCCAATGAACCGTAGCAATAACCTACACACCACAAATACCACAGAATACAGCAAAATTTTAACAAAAATAATTTTTTCCTCTGTTTCTAAATGCACATTTATATTCCAGTATCAACTGTTGCAAACAGTTTAGTTTGCAAGAAACTGTAGCTCAGTACAAGCAACAAGAAATAGCCATATCACTTAATCTTATGTAGGCCCTATTAGAGGAAGCAGTTAAAAGTAACATTATACATGGTAAAAGTTGCAATCTAAGCAGCAGCTTGGCAGAGAAAAGTAGAAAACATTGGTAGGGTGGGATCAATGCATATGCTGAATGTAGGCTGTGTAACACCTTATAAAATGCCTAAGAAATTATTCAAGATGTACATGAGAGATGCATCCCTTTGAAGGGACATCTGGAGGCCAGTAGGAACTATGGACTCCCAGGCCATGTCTACGGGTCAAAAAAAGGCTTCCAGAGACTCTGAATGCTCCTGGCTTTCAGAGAGCATTCAGAAGTTTAGGAATAGCTGCCTAGATTGCAAATGCTTGGATGCAGGCGTTGGGGTTGTGGTCGGGGGGAAAAGCTGTCTGGCAGCCAGGAAGCAGGACAGCTCACATGAGTAATAAATGTCAAACACCCCTTAGCATTTCTGGAAACTTGATGATCTTCCCACATGAACTCCTTATAAGATCAACCTCCCTTGGGTAACAGCAAACATTTTTTTAATATAAAAAGACACAAAAAGGAAGATGGGTCACTTCAGATGTTTATGCTGAAGTGAGAAATAAGCTGACACAAACTTAGAGCTTCTTGCCAGACAGTAGTAAATAAACAGCCTGCCAAGTAAAGAAGAGACGATGAGATGGCAATGCTTGGCACCAGGCATGTACCTCCCTCTCCCATACTATCCCAGTTTCACATGCTTCTTCCACCTCTAGATGCCAAGTCTGACAGTGTGCTCCACTTGGCTCGGCTGGGGTGGAAGGCACACAGTCAAGAGTATTTCCTGGCAC
>NW_008236217.1:1788559-1795677 GCF_000691975.1 Corvus brachyrhynchos | reverse complement strand
GTGTGCTGGGTGGGGTGGGAGGCCAAACAGTCAAGAGTATTTCCTGGCACAAAAAAGGCATTCCTGAAAAACAGGTAGCCCTAGCCATAGAAAAATAAAGAATAAGGGCTATGTTAAACACACATAATTCTGTGGACAGATTCCTGTTCCAGCACAGACTGGGAGTTTGGCAAGACTGCTCACCTTTTTGAATGCTTGTTGAACAATCCAGCCTACCTTGGACACACCAGATTGCCAGGCTGTAACTCTGTGCACAGAACCTGCACTAGTTCTCTGTGTGCTAGGATGAGAGATGCCCCACTCCCCAAGCTCTAAGAGTGCATTTCCTATTGACTGTATTAAAGAATCAATGTTGCAGAGCCCTTCAAAGGAGCCTTTCAGAAAGGAAAGTGGCGTGTATCCCCCTTCTCGCTCCTGGCCTCACCGTAAAGATCATCTGTGCTTTTAGTAATTTAAATTACTAAATGGGACTACTTACAAGGTTCATCAGTGGGCAAAATGGATGAGAGAGAGCTTTGAACAGAAAGTAATGAAAGAAAAAGCCTTACCACTGATTCTCTCATTTTTTCTGGGAGTGGATCTTCTGATGAATCTTCAAATCGTTGGCGTAGATAGTGAGGGACATATTTACACTGAATAAGGGACCTGTTTAAAAAAAATTCCTAGTTAGGATACTTCGGAACATGTATAACAGACACGAATATTCCTGAAGGGCAGAGGAGGTAGAAGAGCCTCAGATTTCCTTCTTCATGTATACATTAGCATTCTTACCTCTGTACAGCTGGAGATTGACACAAATCAGCACTACTGTGATCAGGGCAGAAATTCCTCATCAGAATCTTGAGGAGTCTCAGCAGCCCAATCAATGTGACACAGTCATTTAGAGGAATGAGCAGAGAAGGTACTGTTGCATTTACGACTCTTACTACTGTTTCAGCTAAGCTGAAACCAATATGAGAGTTCTTTAGACCCATGTTAAAATGGTCAAGAAGGCTATTTCTGTACAAACTGTGTATTAATTCTCTCTTCAAGATTTATGTGCTACCTCCTCATCCATCTTGAATTTTATGCCATAGGCCATATAATAAACATTTTTTCCAATCTCCTTATTTAAAAGAAGTTCAGCATTGTTTAAAGAAAAAATTGTAAATATCTTTTTTTAAGGATTATGCATTTTTACAATTGCACAATAAACATTTGATGTTGTTCTACATGTACTCCTAATTTTTAGATATTTAACAACCATTTCAGTTGCTGAAGATTAATTGCAAATGTTACGAAATTGTTAGCTAGTTTTACAAGTTAAAATGCATTTAGTAGTTTAAGATTACCGCCTTAAAACAAAAGTTTCAAGGAAGAAGAGTTTCTGTTATATTAAAGAGATTCATGAACTGGTGTGTCCTTCCTGGGAAATGAGAGAAAAGGATACATTTAAATTACTTCAAAATTGAGAGAGCTCCCAATTCCATGCTGATCTGCAATTTACCTGTGTATATTTTACTCCAAGGCTAAGACCTCTCCCTAATACAGCACATAGCTTCACTTCCTTCCATACATAAGTTCCGTACTGTAATGGTCAATAAACTACACACCATCTACACAAAGCTTGATCCAGGTCTACTTGAAATCAGAGTCAGATACAGTAGGCAGTGGGTAAAGTTTATGGCAAGACATGCAAGCAGTCCTTGTTGCTTTGCCACATCAGAACCTAGCAACGTATTAATGTCAGATTCTCTGAATCTTTTGGATGGTAAAGAAAGAATTTCTCAACTCTTCAGTAATATTTACCGGGATAAAAATTTCCTACTAGTGCTCTACATTCTTTCCTTCCTCATCAGCGTTGCTCTCCTTTTTCCAAATTTCTCTACTAAAACAGAATCCTTAATGGCCTAAAAAGCTCTCCACTTCCCCCTTCTCTCTTCTGCATTGCAGAATTGTGCATAACGAGCCTTGAGCCTCACCTCAAGACACACACAACACACCTCATGAATCAAAGGAGAGAACGTGTGGGTTTCCTCACAGGCCCTCTGCACTCTTCTAGGATAAAACTGAACTGTCTGTGAAGCAGAATTCCAAATTGCATGGTGATACTGGCTGCACAAAACCCACTTGCTTGCTTAGCCCCACAGCCATAGATGTAGTTGCCCAGCTGCTCGTGGACCCCCACAGCCCCCATAACAGCCATATATCACAGTTTCTTCACAGGGAAACTCACATTTGCTGCCCCCGAGCTATGGATCTATTGGGTCTCTCTCTCGCACATCACCTCAACATGCACATCACAAGGCTGGGACTTCTCCCCTAATCTCCCTTGTTCACAGTGTCAGCTCTTAGCATACGCTTCCTTTCCTCAGTTACCTCTAGCAGCCTGTGTCAAAGAAAAGGAAGGATGGAACCTCAAACTGAGAGGCATAGCCTACTAAAGTAATCCTCAGCAAGAGCTGGAATCCAGCCACCTTCCCAGCACACTAAATGTCCCTTCTCCATGACCCAGTGCTACCCAGTACACATTCTGCAATTCCAGTAGCCTGAACACGCCCTCAACTAAATCAGTGTCCTCCAACCTGGCAAGTACATAACTTCCCAGAGTGGAAAATCTGCTTGCGAGATTTCGGATAGTGCTGCTTAAAGAGCACTATCCCTGCTGGTGATCTATCTGACTGCAGCACTTCATTCATATACAAGACTGATACCAACCATGTAGACATGGTGAGGAATTTCACAGTACCACAGTATTTTCAGGAAGCAACCCCTGTGGTTCTGAAACCCAGACATCACTCTCGTTGCGTGCTGTACAGAGTAATCAGCAAATAACATTTACAGGCAACTTACATCAGTACAGATGGGTCGCTGCTTTGTCTGCTGAGGTGATAAGAAAGTGCAACTAGCAGACCACAGAAAGCAGAAAACAGCGCTGGAATGTGCTGTGCATCCCAGGGTTCCTGAAGAGGATGACAGAAAGCAAAGTTAGGAATGCAAAACTTGAAAAACTGAAGTAAGTAGGTTAAGCCATACACCATACATTCACTGTTAGATGCACAACATCTAAATTTGTACAGCATCTACCCCAGACTGAAAATCCTTTTTCATATCAAAGTTTATTACTGTGAAAAAACCCTGCAATTAAAGGCATGTTTTGTGCTTATATTATGCAACTCCCCTATAATCAGCAATTAGCTAGGAAACCACATGAAAGGCAGGTTTACTTTCCTCTTCAATGAAACATGAGAGGAAAATTCTCATTAAAATGAGATCCGAGTGAAATCAACTGCAGTGTATTATTTATCTACATGCTAAATTGATATGCAGTTACTTGACCTGTTAGCCAGACTGCGTGTAACAAATGACAATATCACCTAGATCAGGCAGCAGGGTTTCTTTCAGACATCTTTCTGCCACTTTTGCATTATACCCAGGCCCTGCCTGGATGCTAACACAGCGGAGAGGGAGAGCGCTCGCCACCATGCCTGACATCCCCAAGCAGGGAAAAACGAGACAATTGGCACACTTGCCAGCACACTCTGGGCATAAACAAGATAAGAAACTCTCTCCAGGTGATTTAAACAGCTAGAACTAGCTAGAAAGAATAAGAGAAAGAATATCAAGCTTACAAACACTTATCAAGATTAGCTTATCTGTGAAGCCCTTAGGTATAATTTACGGATCCTAAGACATACTTGTGAGTTCTATCTGTGAGGAACACAAATTTCGTCTGTGAAAGACACAGAAATTTGGATCAAATCCAAAGCCATTTCACATACTAGTTCTGTTCCTTGCCTCCACATAACTTCTACCTGATCAGCCAAATGTGAACTCACCAGATCCTGGCATCAGAGCACTTTCTGGACAGGTTTTGAGAAGCAATGCTTGTAGGATCTGTGAAACTTTAGGCTAGTGCACACAAGGCTTCTGCACGGTTATCTCTTGCTTAAGAAACTTAACAGTTCGTACAGGACCAGTATTTTCAGAGGATAAAGTAGGTTTATTAGCTTTATTTTTCTCAGTTATATGCATGATTTCTTAGCATGTTAGGAAACAATTTCTTTCAGATGCAATGAATACCTAAGACAAACTAATTTTCTTTTAAGCATCAAGCATCTAACCCATTGCAGCACGGAATTTTGCAATTTAACTCTGAAATTCTCGTTATCCTAAGAGTAGTACCAAAAAAGTGAAATTTTAATTCCAAGAATCATCTTCCCCTCATCCTACTACTGAAGATCACAAAGATGAAAGACAGAAGAGTCTAGTTCTATCAAATAATCCTACCCAAAACCGTAATTACAAACAAAAGAGAGATTCACATGCTATTATTAAAAGAATCCAGCACCATTTACTTGACAATTTAAACTTTACCATACAATCCTACTCTTCATTTCATTGTTCCCAGTTTTGGGGCCAAATATATTTTGGGTTAGCTTTTCCCATGCTTAGTCTCCTGTCATATTCAATTCATATTCTTCAAAACACTGAAGAAAATTAACTGAAGTGAAAATGTTCTGAAAATGGCTGAATCACAGCCCATCCAAACATCCTTGGCATTTTCAGGGCAATACAACTGTGTACAGATCCTCCCAGCAGCTTCTAGTGCACGACTGCCCCTTTGCCCTGCAACTTCTGTTGTAAGCAAAATACTATTAGGAGCCGAGCAATATTCCTGATACTGAAATTTATCAGAATTTCAATTTATCAGATTGAAAAATCATTCCATCCTCTTTCTCATATAAAGCTGTACACAGCTGAATCCCCGCATTAATGTCTCAGGAATTCTATTTCCATATTTCCTGTGTATTACATATAGCTTCTGCATTTTTCTGGCCTGTGCTTCAGGTCCAAACTGTCATTGTCCCCTCAAAACTCAAACGTCAGGGAGCCTGGAAAGCAGGTAGGACAGGCATCAATATTCGCTATGTGCCTGGAGAACAGGATTTTCCAGAAAAATGCTACACAATGTTGTATAAAAGATGAGAATGAACAAAGGTGTCATTTCTTCAATATCAGTGTGATGCACCCTCTTCCATTTTGTCATTTTCCTCCTCCACTAATGATGCCTGGTAGCTTTAAATTTAAAAAAATGAAAAAAACCAATATAGTTGGTAATTGAACAATGATTCTTCTCAGTGGGAAAACAGGAATGACAGGTTTTACTCTTGGAAGCTGGTATTATCTGTCATACTAGACAGGGACTTTGACTTCCTAGTTTACCTCATTGGGTAGAGGTGACATGTAGTGCTTTCTTATAGGGTTTTGACTTCGATGCAGACACTCACGTAGTCATTTTTAAAACAAGTGAAACAGACTTATAAGTGAAAGCAAATGAGGTACAACAGACCCAGTGGTGGGAGTGGATGTGTTCCATTTCAACCACAGAATTGCCTAATCCCAAAACAATCCACTAAAAGGAGAGATAAGGGTGTCTTTGAACTTACGAGCCTTTTACCACTGCTAGAGGTGGGAAGGCAAAAGTATTCTTAAAAAGTGGTGTCAGTAGTTTTCTGTCCTACATTATTTATCCTTTTTACTTCTTTCTTCTCCTAAAAAAATGCATGTAGCACACTTATCTTTCAAAGATATGCTGAAATAAATCAGACGTTCTACTCCAGAGACAAAAAGTGCTCTGAACAGGGAAACAATTATGCTAAATAGAAATTCTGGTTACTTTTTTTTTTATTATTTCAGAGTATTCCTCTCAACTCGACAATGCCTTTGCAGATTGCTGCAGTGACAGCATCATTGAAGGTGAAGGTGTTGGCATAGTGGCCGAGACTTTAAATATGGAGACAAACTCCAGTTGGTCTTCACACACCTGGTTTTCCACTCTTACAGTGTCAGAGAACGGTTTGGGTTGGAATGGACCTTTAAAGGTCACGTAGTCCCTTGTGCAATTCAATCAAACTTTCTTGGGTCTTTCTCCTTACCTCCACAGCCCTGCCCATCATGGATCTGTGCTATTGCTCACATATCAAGCAATAAGCAGGAAGTGCTGATGGTCAACCATTCCACATGTGTAATGGTAAAGATGGAAATAAATACTATCATCCTATTTCTGGACATCTGAAACACTGATTTCTCGTTCCTTCTGAATGAGATCATAAAAGGGAACCCTCCTCACATCCCAGAATATGCCAAAATAATAAGAACTTGTTCTCTACATGGCTAACTATAAGCTTAATGCTGTATTACCACAGATACTCCTTTTCAGTGAACACTAACAATCAAAATATGTGAATTAATGAGCCTTGTGTTACACAGATTAAAGACAAACTCTAGGAAGAGATGCCCACCAGCCTTATCTTCCCATTAGCCACGGAAAACAAAGCATTACTTTCCAGATGATCTCCAAAAACATGACAAGTGATAAGCTACCATAATACATGTATCACTGCCCACTCCAAGCAACACTGTCTGTTTCTCTGCAATCACAACTGTTATCTTGGACCATATTTTCACTGCTGAAATTTAAAATCCATAAGGACTGATACAGGGGTGTCTGTGTGTGTCCACACACACCACCTTACACAACAGGATCCCAGTCTGTGACTAGAATTCCTTGGCTAAAAAGCAAGATGAGCAACAGCTTCAGGCAGGAAGCATGGATACTCATGTTTCACATAATGGTGAATTTATCCTAAAGAAATAGTGCAGATTTCTACATTCCTGTACAGTGACATACAGTGAGAGCCACCCTGGGCCATGTCGGATTCTACAGGCATAATTTCTTTTTTCCTTCTGGAAAATAAATTCTTATTATACACAAAAAACTAAGACCATAACTATTGAAGTTACATCTACAGTGTAAGACTTGCCTATGGCTGCAAAATTCACTTAGTGAAAGGCATGGTATCTAGCAATACTCTCCAAATTTAACACCCCTAACAGCTCTTGCTTGAAACTCAGCAGTCTCTAAATTGGAAAAAGATTGCCTTCAAAACCTCCAAAAGGACTGAGAGTATTTTATGCAGCAGAAATAAAGCTGTCCAATGATATTATACTTCTATTTTTGGTTGCTTACACATCCAGGAATTCTGTCTACACACATGAGCCCATTCACTGCTGTCTAGAAAGTTATCTGGGGACTTAGCAGATTGAGGGAGATGTATGCTTGCAACTCTTTCCCC
>NW_008236217.1:1762139-1788504 GCF_000691975.1 Corvus brachyrhynchos | reverse complement strand
TTGCACCTCTTCCCCACCATAAAACCCTAAGACAAATATTTCAAAATTATTAGTACATAGATGAAGACTGCATCATTGAAGATGGGAAGCAAGAAGCACTGTTATTCTGATTAATGAGTTTCAAACTCATTAAACAAATCAAACTACATCAGTGTGAGCTGAGAACAGTTTAAAATCCACACAGAATTTTTAGTAACTGTCCATTGAAGCAATAAATAAACCACCAGAAAGCACTTTCTTCAGGTATGAGGTAATGGAAACTATGTAACTTACATTTCAAAAAATATACATTTACACAGAGCTGGAAAAAGCTGGTGTGCCACATATGAATACATTCACATCAGTTTAATTTTTCTGACCCAAGTCCAAAAATCTGACTTTTTTTTTCCAGGCTGGTTAAGATAAACTGCAAGTTCCATACCAAAGGAAAGAAAAAAATTATCTGGATGACAAGTAATTAACTGGTTCTGGATACATTTCAAATCCAAACCAACTGATATGAACAGAAGGCAGAAGATAAGGACTGACTAATTCCAGAAACATTCAGGGGTGTGCTCTTCTGCCCCATGGCAAAGCCCTGGAACACTGCAATACTAAAGACTGGTATCAGGATGGCTAAATTCTAGACCAAATATTTGTAGAAAAAGTAGGATGGCATACATGACTTTTTTTTAAAACATTTCTTAAATATTTGGGCACAGACCGCAAAACAGATGGAGCAGGAGACAAAAATCAGTGCATCATGAAATTCTAATCAAGTGAAAAAGATGGCACAGAAATTCCCATGTCTCCAATCTGATGGATGTCATATTTGAAAAATAAAAACACCTCCTTCTGGAAAAAGAGAAAACCCTTTTGTATATCAAAGCTAAGGCAGCTATTAGAGCTGCCAATTTCTGTTCAAGATTACAGGACTGAAGATGAGATCAGAAATAAAGCCAGGCTGAAGTGAACTCAGGTAATGTCAAACTAAGCTCAGTTACCCAACAGCTTCAGAAAAGTAGTGAGCTGAAAAATAGCTGCTATTGGATGTAAGAATCCAAGGAATGAACATAAGAGCTGATAAAACCATGCTTAGGATTTAGAGCTTTGTATTAAGCAAAAGTAAATGGAAGTTCATAGAGGACCTGGAAAGAACTGGAACAAGGAGTGATGATATTAAACAGAGGTCTGGGAGATAAAGAAATTCCAAAGCAAGCAGGAGAAACTCAGGTCTTTGCACTTCAAAATCTGACATTTACCTACTTACTTGCCTGAAACCAGGTTTACAGTACGGTTATATGTAAGGATGGATAAGCAGCTGGTGTCCTATCACTCATGATACAAATATGCCATGGGATAAGATTTATGAAGAGATGCTCTACAACACCTCAAAGCTGTAACCAAACCCCCTTTGCATCACTGGGATAGCACAACAGTGAAACAGAAATCGATCCGTGTGACTTCACATCATCACCACAGGGAACAACTTCTGTGCACCAGCCAGGTCAGACAGAGACTTGTAAACCTGTTCCATTCACAATGCACTGCTTCCACTGACAGCAGTGATGAATAGTGTCCTGCCCATCAGTTCTCAAGGCCTCAAACACACAGACAAAGACCAGCTATTTTGTGCTCACGGTTTTTATGGAGAAATTATCTGTTGTAATTTCAGATGCAATACTCTGTACTTCCTACTGTGAACAATTTGGGTTTCTTTTTTATGTGACAGCTTTACAGGAAATGAAAACTGATCATCCCAGCAGTAGCACCACCAGAGGAAGTCCTGACAAGCAGCAGACCCACAGCTCCTCCACACCAATATCAAAGCAAGGGCAAAGCTGCTCAGGAGCACTATGAGGAGGGGAGCCATCACCTGGCCACAGCAGCTGGCATCCCTTTGCTTCCCAGTCACCTCTGAACAACACGTTCCTTGCTCTCCTCCAAGTGTCCAAGTCATGCAGCACACACGCAGGTATCATCATCTCACAAAGAGTTTGTGCCTGGCCCTGGTGACAAACTGTCCCTTATTTCAGTTGTGTGGAAGTGCCCATTTGGCCACATAACAAACACCCCAGATCAGCCAGGTGGGCAGCGTGCAGCCACTCCCCAAAACATGTCATATGCTTCTGATCAAGCCCTGTGATGGGACACAACAGCAGCTGGACACCTGACCCAACCCACACCCTCACTGTTCACACAAGACTCAAGATCTGTCCATCCTTTTTTAGGTGGTATGTGCATTTTAGCCATGAGTGACAAATATTTCTGGTCATGTGATGGCAAAGGCACTGCAAGGCCATTCAGAAAGAGTGACAGGGCCAGATGAACTTCCTGGACATGCCAAACATCTGCAGGTCACAGGATGAACTCTCACCTGAGAATACTGTATAATAATTTTCCTCAGGCAACTTATCTGAATGAAAATCCATGAGAATTATTAAGTTAAACTGTTAAGTTAAACTTACTTAGATGTAAGTTAAATAATACGTCTATACCACAGCTGCTTTTTCCTAAAGTCTCTCAGTGAGTCCTGTACAACATAATTCAACAGCAAAATCAGTCTGGACAAGGCACAGGACTTCAGCACAGACCTATAAGTCTCAGTTCTCAGAGCTTATACTCGCATGCTGAAAGTTACCTTTAGTACTTACACTGTTCTGTGGACACACCCCAAAACAATTCCTACTTCCTAATTTTCTAAAACTGAAGTTCTAGAGCAAACAATTAAATGCTGTGAATTTGCTATTCTAGACTAATTTCAAAATCTGAGCACAACTAAATCAAACTATTATATGTGTGTGTATATCTAGCTTATGCTCTAAAAAAGAACAAGAAAAACTCACCTAAGAACACAGATTTATTATAAAATAAAAACTGGTCTTATTTTAATAAAAAACGAAAATAATATAGTAAATTAATTATTCTTCAGGAGTAACATATTCCCTTTCAGAATAATTAATGTACACAGAGAAAACAGGTTAAACTATTTCACCCTGCAAGATTATAACCAGAACACAAGAACCACTTAAGGAAGGAGAGAATCAAGCCTGATACTACTGGAATGTTTTTCAGGCTAGGCATTTGATGTGAGCAATTGTTCACCAGGAAAAAGCACAAAATCACTTAGAGATCCATTCTCCTCTGCAATTTATTTCAGGAAATAGAACTCTGGTAGTTACACCTGCTGAGCTATACAATGTTCTGCCAATAAATAGAGTTGACATTTGAGGATGCTACATTTCAGCCAAGAAAATATGCTTTGCAACCCAGAAGTCCTCTGCCAAATAGTCTATCATGTTTCCCTGCCCAGAAAAATTTTGATTATGGTGATTTTTTTTTTTTCTTTTCTTTTTGACCTCCATAAATATTGGAAATTTTGCTCTGTTGGTTTTGGCAAACTGACTAAAAGTGAAAAGAGTAAAATAAGAATAAAAAATAAGTGACAGCTATAAAGTGCAAGTATGGAAGAGATGCTCCTTCTAGCTTAAAGAAAACCATATTACCACTGTTGTGCAAATACCTCAGTGAAATAGACTACAGCATTTGCTCAGTTTTGAGTTAAACTCTACAATTTCTAGCACACCAAAAATTAAAATCTTCACTTGATTAATATGATAAATTGCTGCTCACCACACATCAAAACAGTTCTAGTTCCTTACAGGGGTATTAGACCACCTTTCACAGTGGACCCTATTCAGGATCAGATTAAGCCAATTCCTACTCTTCCTCTATCAACCAAAGAATCATTCTCTTCCAACATTACAGACACCAGTTCAAAATAAAAATCTCTGGACCTGACTGAAGAACAAGGAGGGCTGACACAAGTGCTTATTAAATTACTTCTAGAAGAAAAAACATATGAAATTTCAAGCACCCCGGTAGACTGAGATTATGAGCTGTAGCAAGAGGAATCATCTTTACATGCTTTAAATTAACCTTCTCAGAAGTGTCTTTACAAGAACAGTGCCATTAAAATTCAAATTAACTCTAACTTCTGTGTGAACAGAAAGTCTGAACATAATATTAGTAATTTACAACAGATATCTTGTAAATCTTTCACAGCACTCAACTTCAGGGTAGCATTAAAAGCCTATTTCTAAGCAGTTTGAAGCCTAATCCACAAGGAGATTGCTTATCTAAAAAGCCACCTGCATTCTGTAATTTAAAGTATTATGCTGAGAAGAGTATGTAGACTATTTTAAGTGGCTTTTCTCCCTACTGTTTACAAAAAACTTTTTTGAAGTATCTGTAACACAACTTTCCTAGCCTCAACTAGTGAATCACCCTCCACTAACCTTAGGAAGGAAAAACAAAAAAAAATTCATTCCCCAGGTATTTGCCTGTTTAGCAGTAGTTTAACTCCTGCCTCCCATGTAGCTCGTTTCATTTTTATCATTGTTTCTCGTCCCAGTTACCCATTTTCTCACTCTGCTCATCCTTACTGAGAGCCTCTTCCTCCATCCCAGCTGCCAGTTTCCAAGTAGTAATATAGCCAGAAAACAGTAGCAGGAATACTGGCTACTTTTGGAAACTGCATCAGCAGCAGTTAAACTTTGTAGCATCAATCCCCCAGCTGTGTCAGGTCTAACCAATACAACTGATAAACTGGGTGAGGCAGGTAACAGGAGATTCTTTGGCAGAACACCGTATGTTCAAAGACATTTAATTTCAAGTGTCTTAACACTGCAGCTGAGTTGCTGCAATTTATTTTGTAAGGACTGAAGCCACCCAGGGGCAAGATAAAATGGTAGCTTAACACATTTTACCTTACTGCTGGGAGTGGTTAAGAACACACAGCCAGCTCTGATCATCTGCAAGTGACCATTAAGGCATTTTAATTGTCCTTTTTTGATTTAAGGCTCCTATTCAAAATTTCAAGTGAAAAATTGTTAAAAGCCACTATAGAAATGCTGATGTTACTTAAAGAATTCCCTTAAAGGAACATCTGACTGCCCCTCTCATCTGTGCAAATCACCAGCCTGGGTGCTGACATGATACATCCTTGGCAGTTCCAGAACCTCGTGTTGGGATCTCTGTGTGTGCTATGCATGTGTGCCACCACGAAGCTTCCTCTGACATGTGCCCACAAGATGTCAAGGGCAGCTTGCAAATCACAGCACATCCTGGTGCAGCCCTGCATGGACACTGACAGCATCCAGTCCTTAATGAAACACTGTCAAAAGGCTGTTCCTTATAGGATAAATTTTATTACAAGTCTAACATGAAATTCTGGTCTTGCTGTGGTCACTGGGAATTTTACAGCTGACTTGAAGGGCACACAAAATTCTATTGCCATTCTTTAAATGTCACATGCAGAGGACATAGGCATGGTATACAAAAACTATAAAAAAAAAAAAAAAAGCTTTAGATTGAATATTACCCAAAACTGGGCATCACTGGTAAGGGAACCACTCCTATGCAGCATAGAGAGCTGTGGCACACCTGCATCCTGAGCACCATACACAACTGACTCCACGTCTGAGGGTCAACAGAGCAAGAGAAGGCACAGAGTAGGGTGACTAACTTAGCAACTTCTGAGAAAGCAGCTGCTTTACAGGGAGACACGAGAAAGGCAGGGACTCTTCAGTTTGAAGACATGACTGAGGGGGATATGCCTGATGCCTACAAAACTGTAAAGGCAGTGGATGAAAAGAATGCAGACCAGGTTTTCCACAAATGCTACAATACTACCCATCAGGAAGATTTGGTGAAATTAGCAGATCAGCTTAAAACCAATGAAGGACAGCACTGCTTTGCAAAAAGTACAGTGAACATCTGGAATTTGTTGGCATAAAGCTGTGGAGTCAGAGATGACCAGCACATTCAGGAAGGGACTTAACTTGTTCATAGACAACAAGTCCACGGACACCAAATGAAATAAGCACACTCTCCAACATCCCTAGTGTAACAACTGTGGGATAGTAGGGAAAAGAGTGGCAAACTCAGTCATCTGGCTTGCATTAAATTCCTAAATTGCATTTCCCTGTGGATGCAGACACATTAGTTAGATGGTCCACTGGTCTGCTCAACATTTAAGTTCTTAGGCTTATGGTTACGAAGCAACAGCAAAAATCTTACTAGGAATTATGAGCTAATTTGGCCTGGCTATGCAGGTCAACAGAAACTTCGGCGTTTTAAGTCAATGCTGATGTTCATGTTTGTAGAGAAAATTCAGTTGCTCGTTTCAGTCTGATACATATAAGAGGCAAATAATCACAGGTATTAGACACATTAACTTCAGAATTTCTGCTACAGTTTTAGTCTGTTTCAGTGTTACTAACACACAGAAACTGAAGCATGGCTTGCGAAGCTCATCTTGATAAGCAACGACAATGTAGGACCAAACAATGCTGGTCTCCCTAGATTACATGAATTTCCAGCTTGAAATTTTGAATTGTTCCAATGTTGTTTTTCTGGCTTACCTTCACTGCACTGAAGCAGAAGGCATATAGGACAATAAGAACAACAAAGCTTCGGGAAACGCTGTACAGTGCAGACACAAACCCAGCAGCAGCTGAAATAGAGACATGTGGTAAGTGGGAAGAAGGAGGAACTTTGTTTCTAACCCAACTAAGATGACAGTGCAGATACATCTCAATCTTCCCTGTTACTTAAGCTATAATGAAAAACAAAAAACCCCACTATCAACAAAAAATCTCAATGCTTCATCTCTCAAGGGCCTTCTTTAATCTCTGACTGAAATAACACCAAAAAAATTATCACACATCAAATATTTTGTCAATATGCCTTTCTGTGGAAGAATGCAAACTTTTTTTTCCTAGATGTTAACAGAAAAAGAAAATAAAAAGTTTTCTTTTTTAATAAATAAAGATTCATATCACATGTGCCAGGAAAGAGCTCTTTGGTATCAACCATATTCTGCAGCCTATAGTTTTGAAAACTTGTATACAACTTTCCAAAAGCAAAAAGAAATCTAATCAAGTGGACCTTATAAGTATTCACCCCACTGTTAGATGAATACTATTAGCTGTTTGAGCTTTAACATGCACTGTGCTGTGTAACATGCAATAATATATCCTAATCTAAGGTTATAAGCCCAGAAAGGGATAGCTCAGGCTGCAGATGGCTACTTACCAGAACCACCAAAAAGCAACATGTCTATTTGTTCCAAAAGATATATGCAGAAGGTGTTGATTTGAGGGAAAAGTCCAAGAAGAGAAATTGCAGGAAAGCAATATAAAAACACTAAAGGAAAAAAAAAAGTATTTTAGAACACAGTCACACATTCAGTGTATGGAAAATAGAGAAATACGTATCACACCAGAATAAGAAATTGTTGCAATAAATTCTGAAGATTATTCAAGTGAGCATACCTTAACCTTTGCAGCAATGATTACACCTTCGTCCTCATGTATTCAAAATAAATAATGCTATTTTACACATAAGAAACTAAAGCTCAGAGTTAACTTGAAGATTGATTTTGCATAAAAACAGTGTCAGAAAAAATAGCATTATGTAGCCTCCTTACTGCTTCTCAAATACTTCTGAAGTTGTATTTCTTTCTTTCAAAGTAGAGAAATTTTAATTCGCAGACTTTGGAACTTCTTCCTTGAATCTGAGATGGTTCAAGCACAGCTATAACAATTCAGTATAAACAAACAAAAAAATTTTAATGGCTAAGATCTGAAATATCTTGGCTATCACAATATCCTGTCTCTCCCAGCAATCAAGAGCAGACACTTATAGCAGCCCCTAAATATGGGACAAACCTAGGGCAAAGCTTTCCCAGAACATTCTGCCAGCTTCCAGCAGAATGGACTTAAAATTTGCTGTAGTGAAAGAACAAATTAAAACAGGAAAGAAAGTCGGGTAAAACCCAGTCTGACAGCTTTACATACTCTCTTTCTGAATAGAAATGCTAATTTTAATGGTTGCCTCATAGACAAGGAAAAGCAGGAGCCATAATTCAGGTAATCATGCCACTAGTCTTATGTTCTGTTCACTTCCAGCCAGTCCTCTTTCCCATCTGCTCACTCGTAGCTCCACCATAGAAAATGCTAAGCAAGGCTGTCTAGCAAAGCATCTAAACACACACTTGACCCAAGTGTAAACTTTCAAGGATACACACATATATTTCATCATATTCTTACTGCTTCATTGTACTAGTGCCACAATGTTCTGCATGGCAGAGAAAGATACGTGTCAGCCACTCTTCCTTGTAGACAAGTACGTATTTGTTACTTTAGATCCTAGGAAGACTGCTGTTTCCTCCTATTCCTTCTCATAAAAAGTAATTAAACAAATCACTAGTACAGCTTATTCCCCGTCCCCCCAATCAGATTTTTGAGAAAGAAGCAAAAGGGTTTGTGCTTTTTGCTGAATGCTAATTTCACATCTGCCAGCTCATCTTACTAAGGCATCTTGTGCTAAAAGGAAACAATACACCAAGTTTGATCTGACAGCTTTTATCTTCATCATATTGTACGCTCCTGCTATCTAATACTGTAAATCTTGCCAAGGAAGTCCAACACAGGAGAGAAAAAGACATGCTCAAGTGTTAAACAGACAGCACTCACTTAAGTATACCTGGATTCACAATGCCCCTTCAACACTACTTTCTGCTACTGGCACAAATTATACATACATAAGAAAATGAGGAAATGCTCTCTTCTCAGTCTTTTACATACAAATGCCAACATTAAATTCCTCTTCCTTTATTACTCTGCACATTTTTAGATATTCTACCAAGTCATGCCAAGCCAAGCAAGGACCATTCTTGAAGACAGCCAATGGCATAAGAAAAAACTGCTCAGCAGACCATGTGGACCCACCATGGACCAACTAATCCAAAAACTCACTGTTGAAACTCTCAAGAGATACTGTTCCTTGGGCAAAGGACTTGCAGAACTGCCAGAACTCATCTTAGACTACTGACTTACAGTCCAAATGACTGCCTTTGCTGTAGCAACCTCAGAAAAAGTGGAATAAGAGCAGTGGAAGGAAGGATGAGATGAAAGACTTGACAGTACACCAAGATATATAGAAACAAATGTAAACAAGGAGGGAAAAGTTAGTTGACTATAAAACTGTCCTCACCTCACCCAATCTCTATTAATACCTTGAATAATCCTAGCAACTTCTTTAGCTGAGGCAGCTTAGTTTATCTCATCCTGCACCAAGAAGTGTACCAGAGAAGAAAATAAACAGTTGTCACCAACAAAAGGATTGAATTTAGAAGCAGTAGTTCCTCTTGTGGGAAGCAGACAATAAAAGTAACTGATTAATCCTTTGAAATTGCATTATGAATTCCAGAGAGAATTTCTTTAAGCATCCCACATTTTCAAACAGACCCACAACACCTTTAAAAGCTGGACCACTAAGACATCGTTATGTGAGTTGCTGCATTTAACACTGCAGTTTTCCTCTGAACAAGCACCATTCATGTAAACATGAGGGGGAAACACAAATTATGACTTTGGAAAATTTGTGTCTTTTGAGAAATGTAGAATGGCAACAACACTGCAAACATTTTAGACATTTAGAAAATTATTATTTTTAAAAGAATTATATATCTGAGTAGTAAAACATGTTTTTTTCACAAGGAAAATAAAAAGCATTATTTCAGTGAGAAATAGTTTTTTTGTCCTCCCACTGCTGAACATAAGAGAGCAAAACATTCATAGCCTTTCCTCCCTTGACAGAAGATCAGTCATTGTTAAAAGGAGCAGGCAGAGGACTCACTATCACAAAATTTTGCCACTTCCTGATTCTTAAGTTTCCTCAGATGTCAGCCAAATAATTTCACTTACCTGCTGAATGTTTAAATGGTTTCATCACAAGAACTATCATATATAAAGTGCATAACTACTGTTGTTACTAACCACACCTGTAGCTCCCAGTGATTGAGGTTGGTTCTGTCCATGCCCTTACTTACATTTCATATGATAATCTAGCAAAAATGTTAACTGAAATAAGGAATTCAAGATGAAAACCATTGTCAGAATTAAAGTCATGAACCCCCAACTAATATAAGTATAAATCAATAGCAGAATCATCACCAATTTAAAATAAAACAGAATCAGATCATAAGTAGATTGAAAATAAATGAACGTGTTAAAAACCATGTTTCATAAGTAATTAGGTTACTCATCTAAAAAATCTGCAATTATTTTCTTCTATGACCTTGTTTCAAGACTTTTATCAGAATATGATATGCAGCATCATGCTAGTTCTCTGGTACATTCTATGATCTCCATGGCTTTTGCTTTTTATCATAATAAACACCCGAAATAAAAGACTTTTCCTTTCCTTGGTATTTGCAACCCACAGTCAAAAATCCCCTGATTTCCAAGCATATCAACTCTGAATACCACAATAAAAAATAAAACATAAACTAAAAAGTCACCCACCATAGGATGACAGACCAATAAAAAGAGATAAAAAATGCCAAGCAAATAGGCAAAACTGCATGACAGTAGAAACGACTTTATTGGTACTCAGAGGGACCAACTTCCCTCATTATTTTATAGCCCAAAACAAATACTTCTATGCCTTCATTACCCAAGAGAATCGACACTCAAAGTGCAGCAAGATGCCGCAGGATGCCAGACTGCCATGGCTTACAGAGGTCTCTGCACTGTGAACAATTGCAAGGATTCACAGCAGCCAGAAGCTGGGACTCCCATAGAGACAAAGCAAGGAACAGCCAAGCATGGCACAAAACATCATTTGAACCAATATAACCTTGGCAAAATAAGAACAGGTGACAAGCAGAGGGAAATGGTTTCTTCTTTCTCGTTTAACACATGCCAGTGGGGGAGATGAGCCTGTATTTCTTCTCTCCCCCACCCCCTCCTTCTTCAAGAACATGCTCTGCCATCTCTTTTGAGACCAGCCAAAATTAACACATTTATAACCACACTTGGTTTTTCTGTACTGGTTGCTATAGTTTTTCATTTATCTTTATCCCAAGTGGCATCTAAGATTCTTGTTGAATTATTTATCAGCATTTTTACTGCTCACCTTTGACAGACAGAGAAAATAAGATGTAAGGAGAAACTTTAATGAGACCAAAGCAAAGTAATGAAAGAAGCTCATTAACATAAGTGAGATGCAGATCTTCACATTCCCCTGTTTCTGGTGAGAAGAATTGGGAGCCATAGTACCCATGTTAAGGACCAGGAGGCTTTCCTAAAAATAGTATGCCTTTCAGGAAGTAAGACTGACCTGAGTATGGCAAAAAGCAAGTACAACAGTCACAGGTGAACAAAGACCTCGAAGGTCATACACTACCTAACAAAAGGTTTTTTCTTCTACTAAAGTAGGTTTTCCTGGTTCTAAATTCACAAACCAACAGGCTATCTTTTGTACATTACAACACAGCTTTTTGGGTAATTTTCACAACTTTTACAGTAAACCTCACATTTCTTATTTTGTAGCTTAACAGTGTTGCACTATTGACGGGAGTCCAGTTCAGCACTTGCATCTGTGGCTCAGCTGGTGAAACATCACAGTTACAGACCGTAAGTGTGGTGTGCAACAGGAAGAAGTGTCCTGACAGAATAGGGTAATGTCGGCTGTGGCCACTCCAAATTATTGCCAAAGGATCATCAGACCTGTCTTACGGCAGCGTCTGAATGTCCTCAGCAACCTCAGAATATGATTCTAGAAGGAAAGAGGTTGAAAGAGCTACTGCAGAGTGGCTGCTCCACACTATCTGGTCACATGGACAGTTTGATTAAATTAAACCAAGAAAAAGCACTTTCTTCATGATCAGAAGAAAGTCCATCTGAGGAACTGGCATGGATTAGCTTCCAGACATTAAATTTAAAACTTGAGTTACTCTGCAGTAACTGCTCCACACAGACAAGCCCTTACAACGATTAACTGCATTTCACAGATGATGTCTTTTGCTAATAACATCAGTGACTTTTAGCTTTCTATGGAGACATTTCTATGAGCCTCATTTCATTAAGAACTCCTTTTACATAAGGGAAGGTCGCCAGCTGCCCCCTGCCCCTGTCTTAAGTCATTCCAAATGTTTCTATCAATTTGAGTTGTGCCTCCATAACATGCGTTTGATTGCCAGCATGGGAAAACACAGACTAGCGCTTAATCCCTTTTTGCAGTCCTAGGAAAAATATTGACTCACCTATTACATGGTCTCTGGCTGACTGGAGAGATCTGGGTGAAAAGAGCTTCAGGCCATACATCGTATAAACAGGTGGATTTGTGTCTTTAGACCCAGCATCTAGCAGCAAAATAAGGCCACACAATATACAAAAATATACAGGTCTGCTGTAGATTATGATTTTATTGTGTCCCTGGAAGGAAAAACCAAAAAGTTAGAATTTTGTATTCATTCTCCTACTGCATGCACTGCATTAACCTAGAGAGGGTCAGGGCTCAGACAAAATATTTTAATGACTTATACATAATAATTAGTAATAAAAATATTACAAGGTATTTCATCTTCTCCAGAGGAGACTTTCAAAAGGCACAACAAGGAGTTAAGACTGACTCCAACAATCACTTATGCTTTTGAAAACCTAACCTTCTGAACCTTTCAAAACTTATTAATTCCGGGAATCATCATTTTCTGCGGAGGAAAAAACCTTCAATCTATCTGAATATTTCTTTTCCATAGAAAAAAAAGTATTTTTGTCTATATCACTTTTATTTTAAGGAACATCTGCTTCAGGTGGCTTGATTTTTTTTTTGACTTTATGAAATATAAGATTAATTTAATTTTTAATTGAATCCTGGGAAGAAAAAAAATAATAGAGCACATCCCCGGTATAGTGTGAGGCATGGGGATGGATTTTTTTTCACTAATTTAATTTTTTTGTTTCTTTGAACCACTTGACAGCAAATCAGCATGTCTTCTGAAGGGGGTGACACTTGTCCGCAGTTTCTGGTCTGCTTCTCATGAAGCACTTTGAAATGATGATCCAAAGGAATTAGGATGTGGAAGGAGTCTCATCTGATGTCTTTCATACACATCTCTCACACAATTGATTCCCACGAATCCTACAAAACACTGTCGGGGCTGCAGGTCAGGGAAACGAACAGACACTTAAGAAGAATCTTAATAGTTCTCCTGGTAGCAAGCTTAAGGGTAACTAAGACATTTTAAACACTAATGAGTCAAAAGATTCCTTGAGTGTGAAAAGCCAGGAGCAAAGTGACAAGAATCCAAGTTTGCCTTGCATAAAGCTGCTGTGCAACTGTTCTTATTTGAAAAATGTAATTTAAGTGAGCATAATAAAAGATCATGTCTTTTTTGAGTCTACCTACTGACTTGAAACTGCAGCTGCATTTGTTTGGCTGCCAGCCAAGCTCATATGTTAGATTGCTATTAACTGATCTGTACTCTCTTTTGGGATCAATCAGTTAACAAGGTGGTAGATTACAGGGAACTGGTGGGCTTATATTGTGCCTCACATCCATGAAATATGAATCAAGCCAGGGACACAAATCCTTGCTGTTTAATCAATTTCAATTTTACTACTGCTTTTTTTTTTTTTAATAGGACACATGCCACAAAATAATCTGTGGAGAATTATAAAGATAAAAATATGACTTTAAGAAAGAAAAATAATTTACACTACTACTTTCTGGCCTTTTTAAAACTTCAGTTTATTTATTTAAAATATGAGCTGTACATTACAAAAGAAACCAATAAATAAGCACCTAAACAATTGCTTAATGTTTTATATCCTGATGTGCACTCCAGACCAAAGCCTGTTTTATTGTGATGTTACATTCTTGTCTTACCTCTTGAATTATAGAAGCCAGTTTTATCTTTGCATGCTGATTACTTGAAGGCAGCTGGGTAAGACAGAGTTGATGACAACAAGCCCAGAGGTTTAATTCCATACACCTTGCAGTTCCACATAGAACACTGACATACTCAATTAGGTTTACAGTGCATATTTAACTCTTACTTCTAAAGTAGTTTATGGTGTGCTGGGTGAAGAACTGGCTGAAGGGTGGGCAGAGCTCAAAGGGCTGCAGTGAAAGAGGCCTCATCTGGCTAATGACCCATCAGCAGTAAAGTTCCTCAGGGCTCAGTTCTAGAGCCAGTTCTGCTCAATGGATTTATCAATGATCTGCATGTAGGAACTGAATGCACCATTAGCAAGTTTGCCAAAGACACCCAACTGGGAGGTGCTGTTGACTCTGCTGAGGGTCAGCTTTGCAGAGGGAACTAGACTGAAACATCGGGCAGCGATTAACAAGATGTAATGCTGGATCCTGCTCCTAGGATGGAGTAATGCTGGGCACAAGTATAAATTGAGAGACGAGTGGCTGGTAAGCAGCCCTGCAGAAAAGGACCAGCAGGTTCAATGTGAGTCTGCTGCGAGTGCCAACAGCCAAGAGGGAAAACTGCATCTGGGGTGCATCAAACACAGCAACACCAGCTGGTCAAGAGGTGATTATCCTGCTGTACTCAGCATTGGTGCAGCCCCACCTTGAGTGCTGTGTGCAGTTTTGGGCCTCACAGTTTAAAAAGGATGTGAAGGTCCCTGAAGGCATCCAGAGGAGGGTAACAAAGCCAGTGAAATGGTTGGAAGGAACGTCCCATAAAGAGCAGTTAAGGAGTTCAGGTTTGTCTAGTTTGGAGAGGACAAAGCTGAGGGGCAAATTCATTGCTTCCTACAGGTTCCTGAGGAGGGCAAGTGGAGAAGGTGGTGCAGGAGACAGATCTCCTGTCCCATCCACTGATAGGATGTGTGGGAATGGCTCTAAGCTGCATCAGGTGAGGGCATTTATTTTGAAAAGGAGGTGAAATACAGGAACTGGCTTCCTAGAGAGGTGGTTGATGCCCCAAGCCTGTCAGTGTTTAGAAGACGCATTTGGACAATGCTCTTAACGACTTGCTTTGACTTTTGGTCTGCCCTGAAGTGGTCAGGCAGTGGCACTGGATGATCATTGTAGGGCACTTCCATCTCAGTTATAATAAAATAGACTAATTCAATCACTCTTACCATGCTAACTACACGGTAATAATAATAATGCCACTTATGATTGAGGAAGCAGATTCCAGCGGTTTTCTGAAAGCTGCAAAATGTGAACAAATACTACCTTCCCTGTTTTTCAGGTGGTGGGTAATGAAACAGAATACTGAAAAGGAAATCTTTCTAGAGTCATATCAACAGAAGCAAAGCAATACAGCAGCAATGCACTCAGAAGGACAGTGTCTGCACAGCTCTTGCACTACTTGGGATGTGCTCAAGCTGAATGAGCGTCCCAGAGTACAGCAAATACTCCAGTCCCCACATCTGGGGAACATGCAACACAACACAAGAAAGAGGAACTGCTGCAAGTATTACTGTGGTATTTCACTGTCAATTTACATGCTTCATGTGAGGGGCATTATTTGGGACAGGACTGGTTTGAGGCCAACAGTGGACACCTTCTGGGAAAGAGAAGATCACTTCCCAAAAGTCACAAACAGGTGACAGACATTGCATTTCATTTTTTAAGGTTTTAGAAACAAACAAACAGAAAACTAGGAGCAAAGCCCTCCTGTACCTGCCACTGACAGACTAAGCTAGGCAGCCCTTCACCAAAATGGGCATGTAGCAGCACAACTTGTTTAACGAGATATTTTAGATATTAAGGACTCATTTTGTTTTACTAGGCAAGCTCACCAAATTTTGACATGCAAAACCGATCTAATCTTAGTGAAATCACTCCACTCTGCATCCTCATTTAGAAGAATTTAAATAATGAAGCAGAATTTCTTTTATATTTTACATCTCATTTGTTAAAATATTTTTTCCTTCACTGATAAAAATTTCAGTGAAAGCTCTTCCTTTCCCAAAGTCTGTTAAAAAAGTCAGGTTTATTAATGTCCATGTTTCTTGTTAATATGTTTCAGAAACATATTCACATCTTACCAAGAGAGCAGTGATGCATCTCATATTTCTATAAAAATATTAAGACTTAAAACAAAGAATAATTTCACAAATGCTTCCATTTACTAAAACAGTAGTTTTGGCTGCAAAGCATTTTGATGGGAAAATTTTAGAAATATCTAATGGGGTATTTTTGTCAGTGCACACATGTAAGAGGAAAAAGACAGAAGGCTTTTTTATATAAAGAAATGTGCATGTGCTCAGTTCTACAGAAAAGCTTACAGGGACAAATTAAAAATACTTTTAAAGTGCCTTATGGGATTTATGAAACTGCCTATGGTAGCCACACAACTGAGTTAGCTATCTGCTTTGGCACGTAATGGGACTGAGACAATGAATCTGCAAGAGATTCTCTAAATCTTGTTAAGAGCACGACTGCAATCCTTCAAGCTCAAATGCCTTTGTAAGCCCAAGCAAGATCCTGAGCTATACAGGTGTCTCATGAGGTACTTAGAGACAAGCCCTCCTGATCCTTCTATATAGCCATTTACTAAATGTAAAACCTTTCCTAAGGTTTTTCTAAAACCTTGAAATGTACATGACAAGGATCTCTTGGATCTCTGGATTTTAATACCTTGCAGTCACCAGCAGCTTGCTTGTATCAGGTCACTAACAGCAAAATATAACACACTTTGGAATGGACTTCATTTTCTTCTCTCCACCACTCCAGTGAGGAGGCTGTTCCCAAATTTCACCATCCCCCAGAACTACGTACCCCTGTGTAAACAGCAGCTAAAGGCCACCAGCTCTCAATGGACCAGAACTGGGAAGGCTAAAGGTCCAGCTGACAGGAAAATTGGACTCTCATCTTACAGCAGGCACCAGTACTAAACCTGCAGCAACAATAAATGCCAGCTCTTCCTCAAGCACAGAAAGTCAATCTGTACATCAGTACTCAGGAGGAGTTTGGAACAAAAGCTTACAGCAGCTCTAGGCACTGTTTTCTGAACTCACTGGATGCCATTTTAAAGCAGTCTTTCAAAATGCTACAGGCTAGAGATGACAAAGTCACAAATTCGCATCAAACAGTAACAAACTCCGCACAGGAGATAGGGAAGACGTTCGGAACCTCCTTGGCAGCCATGGATAACATAAGGCGTTAGCGGCTACTCATGGATCCACGAACAGAACTTAATACACTGTGCAGGTCTGAGGCTCATGATGGTTTGCTTCACACTCAAAAAAATCTCATGTGCATTTTCATTCATGGGCACGATACAGATCATTCTTTAATCCCTCTGCTGTTCTGCATCCTTACATTAACATCAAGAGACATTATTCTCTTTAATTTTAATTCAATCACATGAATTATGAAACAGTACATGGAGAATCTCTTCTCACCTTCTCTTGTCCTATTTCTGAGGTGCTTAGTAGCTCAAGCAAGCCTTTACAAATACCTATTGTGTTAAAAAGATATAATGTAGAAATTGCTAATCTTCTATTTTAGCATGGTAACACCTCCACCTTTAAAACCCTTAGTGAAGAAACTTTCTAATTCATTTCTATTGGAGTTTGTATAGTGCACCAAAAAGTTTGCAAGAGAGTATCCCTAATAAAGTTTTAGGAGGGAAAAGGAAGATGGGAATACACATATTGTTACTTTGTTCCATTGCTGCATGACTTACACAATACAGTACAGTGAATAACACTTGTAATAGTACTGTGAGAACCTGAAATTCAGACCTGGATCCTGCACAAAAAAAAATGTTCTGTTTAAACACTACCTTGTGTTTAATACTATAAAAATATATGGGCAGGATAGGTTTAAAATGAAGTTTTGATTCAACTGCTTGCCACCCACTTTAAACAAACATTAACATTACTAATGTCTGATTAAGTGCAAACTATTTGATGACAGTTCACATTATTTTATCTAGACAGATGCCAGTTGAGCTGACTAATTATATTAGTCACAAGACCCCCCCCCTCAACTTTTCAGTGAGGTTGGAATATTCCTTTAATGTTTTGAAAATATTACCCTACAATGTGTAAGTTGCTGTTTATTACCTTTCTCTACTTTTTATGCAGACAGGTATTTCCTGTGAATGCATTGTAACTAAAACCACCATAACTTCACCCCGTAATAATTGGCACATGGAAAAGAAACTGAGAATCTTCTGAAATCCATCTAGTGAAGTGTGTAGCATACATATATAAATAACAGCAATTTCAATTTCAGCCTGTATTTCTAGCCTCTAAGCTGACAAAAATAATTGCTCCCTGCCAAAGGGAACTGATCCAGCAGACCTGAAGTTTTTAACATGTCATTTTTGAAACCTGAGGGAAGAGAGGTTATCCTCAAAAATATTCAAAGAACTAAATAAGAAATATAAGCAACTAGCATGCAGTGTAAAAGAAAGGAAGAGGCATTATGGCCACTGAAATGTCTTCCAAGATGCGCAAGTCAAAAATGCTGAGACACCGTGACAGGTGGAATGGGTAAGATTGCAGTCGTAGGATGATGCCCCTAGAACAGTCCTATAACAAGGACAGACTTGTGTAAAGAACTGATTCTTTGCAAGGTGGTTGGCACCATCAGAGTTCAATTTCTTAGATGTATCCAATAGAAAAAAGCAATCAGCAAGGATCCTCACATCATTCGCCCAAAGATTTGGCCATTTCTTCAGGACACAAGCACAGAAACAATGGCCATATTGTAACGAAGGGAAAACACCTGTGTCATTTGATGAGCTAATATTTTTAATAAATAAATCTTCAGTAGAAGATTTAAAAAATGAAAAAATCAGTCCCCAATCTCAAAAAAAACCCCAAAAAACAAAAAATCAAAAACAGGAAAAAAAAATCCCTGAGCAATGACCGAGCTGCTAATCTGGAACTTCTGCTATTTTCTCTCTGTTTCTAAAGGAAAGCAATGAAAAGGTTTGTGTGATGTCACAGTATTGAACATTAGCAAGATAGTTCAGATGAATTTTTTACTGCACATATTAACTTAAAGAAACAGCACTTTTCTAATAGCAGTGATAAACTCAAATAGCTTAAAAATAATTAAACCTAGTACAAAGTCTTGAAATCAGAGATGTCTTTTTCTTTTTCATAAATCAGCTAGAACAGCAAATGGCTAATATCTGTGTTGCACTGAACAGCCAGCTGTTTCACAGTACACAAGTGATAATAAAGGAGAAAGACTTGTTTTACTGACTGAGACTTACATGTATTGGTGAAGCAGGATCAGGCTGAACACTCTAAAAACAAAACAGAAAAAAAGATGCTTGCTTGAAAGATTTTGTCTTCATAGAAGTTAGAAGATAATTCAGCAATGGGCTATGATCTTGAGTCCTACCTTGAGGAGAGAATACTGGCAGCTGGCCATTACGAGACAGAACAATAGAACCCAAATGTCTTTACAGAAGCCTTGGTTCAGAGTCAGGAATCCAAGAAGTGAAACAAGAACTACTAGAAGGACAGCAAATACATTCTCCTTTATATCTTCTGTCCTATGTGAATAAAAGTGTTGGAGAAGTACAAATACTTATAGAGTCATTAGAACAAGGCAGGTGCATTTGTAGTTGGTATGAACTGTCAGTGCTGCACCTATCAGAATTTACTGCATTTCCGTGTTCAACGGTATTTCATCCCCATGCCAAAAAACCTTATCCAAAATGATAGCTAAAATATATAGGAAAAAAAGTCATATGCACTGAAATCTAATATCTCTTCCCATCTCACCTCCCAGTTAGAATTCCACAATGGAGATGATTTGAAGGTAGAAAAGTGCATGCTTATTAAAGCACAAACAAACAAAATAAAAAAAAACCAACACATGAACAACTACAAATAAAATCAAATACCCAAACACTTTTAAATAAGGAAATAAGGCATTCCATTAATGAAAAATATAAACATCTGACAGCAACGAATTGGATTGAAGACCAAATTTGTCATCTGATGTTTTATTTGTTTTATCTGTTCTGTTAGAATGTGGAAGCTGAGATAAAGAACAACGTTAGTGTTCAGGCTGTAACAAAAGAGCTTATCAGCAGAAAAGATTTCCATGCAATTGAAACACCACTGATAAGTAAATATCTGCTCTGGACTTAAAGCTCCCTGACATGTAGCCTGATTTCTGCAGCAGGTTAAACTGCCATCTGAAATTTCTGCTGTGGAGACCATGTTAACATATATGGCCCAGCACCATCACCAGAAGTAGAGACAATAAACTTGAACTGGAACAGAGGCAGCAGCTGAAAAATCTCCACCTGGATACCATTCTAGAAATTATTTTCTTTTCTTAGAGATTGGAATACCTGGGACCCTTCCACTTCTGATTTTCTCATCAGAAATCATTGGGTCTATAACATCTGTGAATCAAATTACAGACTAGTCTACAAGCCTGGTACTCACATGAATCAAAGTCTCTACTTGAAGACAAAGGGTAGCAAGAACCACTGAAACTAAGCCTGAACTTCAACTTAAAGCAAAAACACATCTATCTACTCAACCTGAATGTAAGACACTTATACAGTTCTCACTTTTTCTTTCTCTAGTGGTCAGCACTGCTTTAGGGACATGTGGAGCCACCCACTGTAACACTACATAGAGCAGCTTTAAAAAAAAAAAGCTTACCTGTCCAACAATGCCAACAAGGTAAGACGATCATACCAGACTTTAATCCACTTGCCAGGGAATATAACAAATCTGTAAAACTGCCTGTTCAGCTTCCGTTGCGCTGAGGAACATGAAGAATCCTCAGGGTCCTGGCTGGGCTGCTATAAAAACAAACCACAAATACACAAAACTCTCGCACACTCACATACAGCTGCCAGCAAAACAGGTGCTGAAAAGGCCAAATTTACAGGAAGTATCAGGTTTTTGGTTTGGTTTTTTTGGTTGTTTTTTGTGGGGTTTTTTTTTGGTTTTTTTTTTTTTTTTTGGTTTTTTTTTTTTTTTTTGCTTAAAGCAGTAGTAGCAGCATGTTAGCGAATTTATTTTCTTAATTTTAAACAGAAACAAAAATATCACACCAGCTTAATTATTGCAGATGGACAGAAACTATATTAATTGTGGAGCTCAACAGTGATGATATGCTTAGAAATTAATACTAAATATTCATTTGAAAAGTAATTATTTTTTAGTCCAGATCCAGTATTTGTCTAAAGTTTCTTTTTGAAGATTTTCCCATGTATCAGGCTAATTACAGCACAACACAAAAACATGACAGGACAAAACCTTGTTTTTAAATTAAAAAAAAAATTTAAAAGTAGGCCTTAAGGCCTAGAGGTGTGACTTATCAACTTTTCTTCCAGAACACAGCTTTATTTATCTTTCCTGAGATGCTTTGAATACCACATCAGATGTGCCTCAAGAACAGCAAGAGGAGGAAAAAAATTGCAAAGAAGCACAAATAGCATAAACAGCACTAATTAAAGAGTCTCTAATCTTACTATCATAATCATAAATCCATCCCTTTGAATTTTGGATATTTCCTTAAGAAATATTTTGCTTTTGCCAGATTCTAAGGCCTTTTCTAACTTCTCTACAACTCTCCTGCAACTATCTACAGACCATTAGCCAAGCCTGCAAAGCTAAACAACAGAAGAAAAACACCTCTGCAAAGCAGTGATTTCTTTCCAAGGTATACCATTACTGATGTTACAGAGGGGGGGAAATTACTTATTTTTCTTTCAAGAAGATGAATTTGAGATTTTGAAATCACTGCGAAGTCCAGTGGTTTTCAACCTCCTACTAGGCAGCCTTTTCCCCACCCCCTCTTAAAGATAAATAATTAACAAATATACTTATTATGGAACTCTAAGCAATGTCTACATTAGAGCTATTTATGTTAGATAAACTTTCCTAGTCAGGGAAGGGGATTTCTGTGTGAAGTAATTGATCATCAAATTAGAACTGTTAGCAAACCACAGTTTTTTAAACAACCTGTCCACCTGCACAAAGGAACTGTTAAATTTTCTCTCAGAATATTGGAATAATTTCTAATCTTCGCTTTCCAGGAAAAGGAATTTTACACATAGTTTACACATGACAATGTATTCCTGTGCATCAGCTG
Source organism: Corvus brachyrhynchos (assembly GCF_000691975.1). Lineage (NCBI taxonomy): Eukaryota > Metazoa > Chordata > Aves > Passeriformes > Corvidae > Corvus > Corvus brachyrhynchos. The sequence continues at coordinate 1,766,613 of NW_008236217.1, read as the reverse complement.
GGAAACAACTCACTGATATCCTCAGTCTGCTGGCAAATGTGAGGTGAAACAGGCTAACATAAACTCTGGAGAAAGAAATTCAAGTTTAGGCATTTTATCTCGTGCCTCCAATTGACTAAAAGTGTTCAGCCATGCCAGGTCAGGGAGCTCAACTGCTAGCAGTGCAGGACAATCCCTCATGTTTCTGAGCATTGAGACATGCAAGGGGATGCTGGGCTATTTGGCATTCTTTCCTTTATTAACAGTTCCGAGTGATTTAAAAACCATGAGACCAACTGCATTCCTTTCACTACACTGACTTTGAAACCTGAAAGCAGTTTATGGAGTCCAAATTTTAATACTTTTATTACTACTTTAAAAAGTAACTTAAACATGTGGTTGGGGCATTTTTGAAGAAAAAAACATGTTTTAAAATATTACAGTTGCTAATACTGGCAGAGTTTTGTTTCTCTTGGGTCCTATTACCCAACAGAAAGTAAAGCGAAACTCAGTCCACTGCAGCCATTAACTTCACACATCTAATGTAGATTGCCCACTATAACTAGACAAAAAAATCAAAACAGTGGCAGAGAGTTCACTTAAAACACCCAAGGACTTGATCGTTGAGTCCCCAGAACAGCCCAACACATCTTAGCTGAGTGTATAAGTGAACATTTTGGCTCCTGAGGAACTGTAACCTTTGGATGAAATCTTCTGCGTGAAGCTTGTAGTGCTTGGGTGGGAGTCAGATTTTTGATTGGGGAATGGATTCCAAGCTGGATTTGGGAAACTCTCTGACTAGCCCTGAGCAAGTCACTCAAGTCTAGCTGTTTCTCCTATCAAAAGAGGGCTTATAAAAATTCACTTCATAAATTTATATGGTGTTAGAGACAGCCTGAAGCCCTAGCTTCATCAAAATCAATGGTAACACTTTTCCTGACTTATGTAGGCTCAGAATTTCATGTTTAAGAAAAAAAATTCAGAAATCGGGAAGTTCTGAAAATACTGCCTAGCCTGGCTACAAACTTGCTATGTGACCTTGAGGAGAGCAGTCTTCCCAAAAGAGAAAGAAGAAATGACAATTGTTCTCTAATTTGCAGGCAGTTTACAAGACTATAAATATCTGGAAAACATCCAAGCCTTTGGATGGAAGACACTGTCCAAATATAAAAGACAGTATTTGGGACAATTTACTGATTTTTAATTTAAAATAGTTCCTTTACACAAGTTGCTTTTAGCTTTATGTTCCTGAGGGAAATCTAAGATGAAAGGCAATTAACTGTCATTTTAATGTTATTCACAAATATCAAACTAGAATTTGCCACAGCAGACAGAAAGCCAAAGGTATTACAAAAGGAATTGTAAAAACTGATTATAGCCCTAAGTCGCAGACCCCAAACACTGTAAAATTCATGTCCACATAACACCACACAAACTGAAGTCTGAGGGCCTTTTCCTTTTACTAGCTGCAATGAGGAGGTGGCTTCAACATTCCACAGCAAACATTCACAGGTCTGGTTGCCCAATTCAGAAAAGTGAAACCAGACATGAGGTTTTATGACAGCAATGAATCTGGAATAAACACTTCATGCTATTAAAATCTGGTGGTGTCTCTAAAATCCTAACAGCTGTGTCCTCTTCCAAATGAAATACAATTGAAGACAGAAGATGAACTTTTTCAGTGATGGAGTCTTTAAATACTCCCCTAGGACACTACTCAGTGTCAGTAGAAAACAGCTGAGTTGCATCCATCAACATAAAACACATCTTCTCCCACATGAGCAATACCAGGAAAAGCAGTATAGCAAAATCAACAAAATTGTCTCAGGAACAAGCCTGCAGCTTTTGTTTATTGAGCAGTCCATCAAGATGCTAGAAACTCAGATATTACAATGTACCCGTGGGTTTTCTGAAAGGGTCCTTCTGGCCACCATCAGTAGGAGCTGCTGCTGAAGCGCACTCGCTGCTTGATCCCCAGAAGATGGTTCTTGGCTCTCTGAAGTGGTAGTACTAGAGGAGCTGAACTGTATTTCACTGTGCACAGAGGACAGAAAGGAAAGAGATTGTTTTAAGCAGCAATATTTTCCTAATATGTGTGAAACATTACAGGAGAAAGCCTGTAATTACACTACTGTTTGGCTCACAGGACTCGGGAACCTTCCACCTTCATATCTGAAGTATAGCACAGACTCACAAAGCAGTTAACACCCAAATTCAGATACACTTGATTTACTACATCCACCACAGAGAAACAGATACTTCTGTATCACAGCTTTTCTCATCCTGAGATGAACACCCTCAAGGAATCACACTTCAGAAGTGCCTTTTTCTGTCCATTGACAATTCAAGTGTAGAGAGGCACATCTACAGAGCAAAACTGCAAAGTAGATACTGCAGAGATCCTGGAATAGCTTCCAACAAGCTCACTTAGGTACCAAGCTGGTCTGGTTTCACCTGCGCTAAATTTGGTGAGTTCTGATTCACCCTGCTGAGAATTCAGCCCACAAGAACTTCCTTCTGCCCTAGCAAAACAACAATACATGAACTAATTCACATAAGGCTAGCTCAGATACCCTCCGTACTGAGTGTAAACTCACCCTGGGAAGGCCCTGAGCAAGATACTATTTACTGCTTTTCCTCACATTTACTGCTTTGTGTTGAAGCTACAGCATCTAAACACTTGCAAAAATCCCCACTTAGAGCAGCAGAGCCTGTTGGGTTGCAGCAATGGTGTGTTACCATGACATGACTGACTGGGTTTCAGAGAGAACTTTATTGAAATGAAGTAATTGTTACTTGGGGAAGAGATTTATTTCGAATACTTCTTTCTAATTCTTTTCCAAATGAGATTCATATACCAGGTGCTCTGCTCCAAGCTCACTGGCCCACTGCCTCTGGATACCTGCCTTGGGCTCTTACTACTTTTGTATCTACATGAGGTGAAAGCACCTAAGTGCTCATGCTCATGCAAGGTAGTCAATATCTGTTGCTCTTATTTTGCATAAAGACAAGCAGGAAGAAACTAGAGCAATCTGCCTACAGTCAGCCAGGAAACCTATGGCACTGCAAAGATTAAAATCCTCCTCTTGCATACCCTCCACTTGCCCCAGAGGCACCTTATTAATTTTAGTTAACTCAACTTGCCTCGCCTTTGGTTGCCAATTCCCAAAGGCTGCCATGTAACCCTTGTTAAAGCATTAAAATTGTGGCTGTCCTGCACGTAACTGGCTGTTAACTTCAGCTGCAGTGGTTAGCACTGTTCTGGAACACAGTTCAATGTCTGGATTACTTAAAAGAAGGGCTGAAGTGTCACACCAACAGGTTGAAATGCACACACTCTCTCCTCCCCTCCAGGATTTGCTACCTCTGCCGGGACCAACAGGAACACGATCAGCCTCAGGATGTCACCAGATGAGCCATCCTGTCTCTGGTTTCTGAGCCAGGTAGTTTATGTTTTCAAAGCCTTGATTGCTATCAGGCTTGAATTCCAGACCTGATATTCACCATCTGCCACTCCAGCAGAACTCTCAGCTGAGTAGAAATGAGAGCACCCCGTGCTCCTGACCCTAATGGCTTCCTCTGCACTCCACACTCCTCGCGCTACAGACAGCAGCATGATTTGCTCCAGAGAGTCAGGACAGCTGTCATGTTTCCTTTGGACAGTACTAGCAAATGAGAACACGGCCCAACACAACCCACTTGACGTCCCAGCCACAAGACAGCTCTCTGTAAGAATCATCTCCTTTGTCAGCAGTTATTAACAAAACAGTACAGAAGGGATGGGCACTCATCCAAGATCCTGGATCACAACCAGAAGATTTAAGCAGGAAGAAAGTGGAGGAAGCCTTGAGGAATGTCTCCCAGGAGTAAGATTCCCACAGATATGGACTACAGAACAACCTTGTCCAGTCAGAAGGAAGGCAAGGGATTTTTTGTTTGTTTCCTCAGGATGAGCTGTCCCATTCCTTGTCATTGTGGGTGCAACTCTGAGTCTCCTTGTTCACAGCAGGAAAAAGGCAAATGTAGCCCAGGCTATGCAGGAACATTAGCCTGGGAATTCCTGCCCAAAAGGTGACTCAACAAAACAGCAGGGGAATAGAACAGTGGTTGCTCATGCCTTCCTAAATGAAGAGTCAATCTTCACTACATTTCTGCATCTTTAGTTGTCTTTCTACAAAAGGCAAAAGTATTTTGAGATCAGACCACATCTTTTATCCCACATTCACCAAAAATGGAAATGGCAGAAGGACAGACGGATGGAGCAGAGTACCAGGGGAGTCTATCCGTTCTCAGAAATCAAAAATCTTTTACTAATAAGACTTCTTCCAAGAATCAACTTAGGAAATCAAATCATCTCCCACCAGACTTGAAGTTAACCAAAAAGCCAAGAGTGCCCATAGTCTTTTCTGTGTTTACAGACAAAATTCACAGCTCCGCCTATCAGCAAGTGGTAGAGGAGACCACAAGCAGCCAGGACACTGACTGTGGGAAAGAG
>NW_008236217.1:1753723-1762100 GCF_000691975.1 Corvus brachyrhynchos | reverse complement strand
AACTTTATAAGCAAGAAAAGGCAATTAGAGCAGAGAGGATGGGAAGGCAGAGCTAGCAAAGCAACAGCTCCAAAATCAGAGTCGGTCATCTGGCAGCCATCAGCCTCATCTCTCAGTATCTTCTTATTGTCTCCTCATCTTCCATTTCCTTCAGCTCCTGTTTGTTGTTTTTGTCTTCCTTATCCCTATTTTCCACACAACCTCCTTCTGACATTCACTTGCTACCCCCAATGACGAATTGCTTGCACAGCTACTTAGAAACTGTACATCTCATCTGATGACATTGCTATCACACTGACAGCAAACACCAGTAAGAAATGCGATGATGGTGTTTGTGTTTTTGTAAGCCTATAAACTAGATTCTATAAATTTATTACCATATATAAATAGGAGCAAACACTCTCTAATCATAAAATCATTATAACGGAGCTGATCGCAATATAACACGGAATCTTGCTAAATAGAAAATCTGTTCATTTGCAGAATCAAATTAATATTATCAAGATCTATCACAGTAAACTGCACTGCTAATGTAAGCAAAGGTATAATTGAACTAAATTTCGAATAATAAATTATTAACTAAAAATGTCTTTGATAAACATACAACCCACGCAGATCAAATTCAAAAGCTACATAGCACCCTCTACTGACAACTGGGTATAAAACCAGGAATTTTTTTCTGGCTCATAATCCCGTTTTGTAAGAACACTCGGTAAGCATAAGGTAGCAGAGCAATAATACATCACATAGAATGTTTTAGTATAACCACATAGTGCCGGAAAAATCGTCTTTCTCCCTCTCTGTTTAGCCTGTTGCTTCACACCACTGACAACTTGGCCCAAGCCATTCAAATATAACCCAGCCTAAGTCATCCCCTTTGCTAGGACTAGCTAGCCTTGGATCTGAACCCCTCTCAAAGCAAGCTCATTATACAGGCACACCACAAAGAATTCCCTGTTAATAAAGCTGATTTGCAGGTTTTGGCTACATTTCATTTTAACCTGCATCAGGGAATCTTGTAGCCATCACAACAGTTGCAATAATGAAGCGCCTTCCTCTTGGTCCTCAAATGTTTAAAACCAGAAAGATTTCACTCGACTGCCTAAGACAGCTGTCTGGGTCACTATAGAGCTTACAGTGTGTAATAAATATCAATAGCAATAACAAATAATAGAGCTGAAAGATATTTAGGTGATGGTAAGCAACTACGGCTGTGAGGAGCCAGAGGGCAGCTCAGAGCTGGAAATGTCTCCTCCTGCATGTCCAACAAGCAATTGCTTCTGGGGTACTGGTCTGAGGTGCATCCAAAAGCACTTGCTGAACTGAGACCTGAGCAATGTGGTTGCACAAGACCCAGCCAGTGCTGACAACACAGCAGGAACTCGAAACACCCGTACCTTTGTGGTCTTTCAAAACAGTCAGTTTGTGGCTGAAATGTAGCTATCTGAATGGATGACGCTCATTAGGTTTCCACTAGAAAGCTGCCAGCACCAATCTGACCAGAGTATTGCACAGTTCCAGACTGACACTAAAGCCACTAGCTGTGGATATTGCTTCTTTCAAGAAAATGATGATTTAGAGTTCCCAAATAACCAAACAACAAGATTTACACTAAAAAGCAACTCAGAGCACGTAAGAAGATTGAATAATGCCAGTGATAGCTGCATTAGGAGTGGGTGATTACGTGACAAATTCAATCACAGGAAACAAAGAAAAAAACTCAAAGAGGAAGGACTCTTCACTTTTTTGGTAAGACCATTAGCAGTTTCATAAAGAGTAAAATTAATTCAGAATGTGCATCTTAACTTTCTTCAGTGTTTACATCTGATAGCAGCTCAAGGTAAAGATGAAATCTCTCTTAAATCTTGTCCATATTTTGCTAGTTGTACAAATATGAATTTATACACATTTTACTACAGGATTTGGGGACAATTTTTAGCATTTGTTTTAACTAGTAAAAATAACACAGCTAACAACAATAAGGCAGAATATCTAACTTTACAGAATGTGAAAGCTGGATGTAGTGATACAATGACATAACAGGCAGGAAAGATAACAGATCACTGCTGAAGTGTTGCAATAGACTACAAAACAAGCAGTGGTACATATTAAGTCAGCTACTTCAGATGGACAGAAAGGCCTTGTAAAGCACGTTCCCAAAGGCACTGTGGTCAATATGAAGGTAGGAAGTGACGAATGCTTTCTTACTCAAATGTTAAGAATGGGATTCATTCAGTACACTCTTACTTCCCAGTATTCAGATACTTTTATTTTGCTAGTAAGCATGTAAACTGCTAATTTGAAAGCCTATTACATTTCAAAGCAAAGATAAATGTGCTAAAAACTTTAAAAATAAACAGTATGTGTTACCTAATAAACTAGAGTATGCATTTTGAGAAGATGCAGCCTTATTGGAATTAATGCATTATTAGCATCCACAGTTGCGTTATCTCCAAAATACTTAAAAACATTCCTTTTAGCTCTTCTTACGGAAGGGCAGGGGATGGAACAGAAGCCAGTCCCAACACCTGAAGGCCTCCATAAACTCCTACTCCTGAGCAGGATTTTGCTGCCATCATGCGGCAGCATGGTTCCCGCTCACCTCTGAGTCTCATTCTGTTGAAAACACTCGTGTCCTGCCCAGTGTTCAGTGAAAGAAGGGCTAGAAACTCCTACACAAATAAAGGAAAGAATTTTAACTGGCCAAGCTTAACACAGGGGTTTCCTCCTGCCCCTTGGAAACCATCAGGAAAATGCTACTGAGTTTGTAAAGAGTACTTTTCAGAAAAATCCATGGCTTCATTACCATTCTCAGAGCAGACACACGGCTCATTTCTGTGTTCAAGCAGCACTATGCCCGGGGGAGCAGCTCATCTGAAATCACTGAATGCCAAAGAGGACTCTATAATATTTTTCACATCCATTTCAAAACATGCTCAGCTGCAGAGCTGCACAACCTGACAAGCAGCATTAAGAAATCTTTAAGATCCAGCAGCTTATTACAAGACAGTGGGGGGACTGTGTGATTTGGGTCACCTTGCTGAGAAATACAAAGTGTTTTAGTGACACACTTTTTGTCATTCTAAAACAGCCTTTTGAAACACTAAAAAAAAATCTACTCTTAAGTTTACTCTTTCCTATGAGGAATAACCTCAAGGTTTCAGGGAATTTTTCCACCAGTGAACGTACTAAAGTATTAGTGGATTTATGATAGAGACATATAGTACCACTAAGGCATTCAGATAGACTTTCTTATTGTATAACACTCAAGCAGCTTATTCTGGGATGAGAATGTAAATCAAATAAGTTAGCTCATTGATCTGACATTCTCTCTTTTGCCCAGGGCCAAAACCACCAGCACTCTGCAGCCGTACTGACAGGTACCTTAAATTATTTTTTTAGTACTTGTTAGCCACTAGTTTGCTGCAAATACTTTTTTAAACTTTTGGCCCTGATGATTCCCCAAAAAAAATTATTCTCAAACAAAAAACCTAAGCAATTTTTCTTTAATTGAGGTCTTTATCTGTACTGCAAAACATTTTAGATTTTAGCTATAACATAGCTTTTTAGAAGCCTGTTTTCAGTGTCAGAGCCTCATCTAAAAATAGTGAGGAGTTCAGAGGATCAACTGCTCAGACAGAACATGCAAAGTGCAATATGAATGCATGATTGCACTGGTATGGTTGAATCACATATAGTAATGAAACATACATGGATATAATTTTATCCTACATAAAGTGATATTATTTTAATAACTTTACAGGTAAATTAAAAGATACATGACCAAGAAAGCAGGATAAGGCTCAAACTGGAATAATTATTTTTTTAAAGGTATAGAGCAAGTTGGATTTTATATATAATTGATTCCAAATGAAAGCCCAAGTGTCACACAGCAAGGAGAATCTGCACCTAAAATAAAGGTGCTTTTTGCTAAGAGCTGGGCAATTCTTCTCTCTGTACTGGTTTTAGTTCAGGTAGAGTTAATTTTCTTCATAGTACCTGGTATTGAGCTATGTTTTGCATTTGTGTTGGAAATGGTGCTGGTAACACAGGGATGTTTTAGCTATTTCTGGGCAGCCCTTAACACACAACCAAGGGCATTTTCTGCTTCTCACAGCACCCCATCAGTGAGGATGTTGGGGGTGCACAAGCAGCTGGGAAGAGACAAAGCCAGGACAGCTGACCCCAACTGACCAGGGGGACATTCCCTACAATATGGCACTCGGCATATAAACCTAGGTGAAGAAGGAGGAAAGGAGGATGTTCAGAGTGATGGTGTTTGTCTTCCCAAGTCACCAAGACTCAGGGCAAGCAGGTGTTCTGCCACCTCAAGGAAAGACAGGCTCCATCACATGTCGTGGTGACTCACTTTGGAACAGGTTCAAATGGTCTTTTTGTACTAACTTTTAACATCATCCATGAGCTGGGAATAGACTTTATACTTTTGTCTTGTCAAAGCCTGTCACAAAGCAATTTACAGCTAGAGGTGAACTTGGCAGAGTAATGGGAGCATCAAATTTAGATGCAATTAGCTCAGCAGGGAACCCAATCCACTGGGACTGCTGGCAAGAGGTGCTGCTGGCAAGCCAACAGACAAAAGTAGAGTCAGGGTAATTACACTGACAATAATTGGGGACTTGATTAGCTACCTGCCAATGTTTAAATAATTTACCAAACTCGGTGACAAGAATCACCCACCAAAGTGGGGATTAAAATGGAAAAGGAATTATCTAGTTTTGGTGATCATTCCAACAAAAACCTCCTCAAGATTTAACTTGGCTAGGTCATCAAATATTTTTAAAGCTGGACTGCTAGGCAAGTGAGAGCCAATTTGGCAACAGACAAGTACAGAGACAATCTGAAGAAATTCTAATTCTCAGTAACCTTTAATAGAATTAATGGATGATTTTGGAAATTATTAATAAGAAAGTGTTTATACTACATTTAAGAAGCTCTGAAAATTTCCCAGGACAAGGACAGCAGGTACAGGTAATATTAGGACAACTACTATAGTTGAAAGAGCCAACAATAAAACTAAAAACCAAAACCAAACAAAGACAAAAAATAGAAACTGATAGAATATATATTAACATTCATAAACTGGAGAATATTCCAAAGATCATCTCACAACACTGCAGAATCAAAAAGAGGTGGTGGACCACTGATATTTGACAAGGCAAAGTCTAATTCCCTTTAACAGTATTGCTTGCAAAGTCAAGGAGTCTCCAAAGGAAGAAATCACAGACCCCTTCAGATTCAGACATCTGCTTTCCCTGGCACATTGTAATCCATTGTTGTTCATCTAGCCCTTCCTAAGCAAAGAAAAAGCAGGAAGCACACAAAAACAAAGAACAAAAATAAAACCATAACACACCCTCTCTTCTGTGACAGAGTGACATTGTTAAGATTTTGAATTATTTGTGAGAAATTAATTTCAGACGCTATGCCAAAAAGATAAAATGTTTATGGGCCATAGGAACTACTACTACTTTAATTTCAGTTCCTAAGAATCTGATGTGAAATGCTTAAGCCTGCAAACTGAGAAGACAATAGTAGGACTCAATACACAGAAATGGCAAGTTATAATTTGAAGATCATTAAACACTAGTTGTCTGCCTCAAGGCTTTCTTTAATAACTTTTCTTTGAGTAATATTTAGACACCTTCTTCAGTTTTACATAACAGTGTTAAAAGGTAGTTACCTATGGCCAATTCATAAGGCAATTACCTTACTCTTGACAAACCAGCCAGAGTTCATACCCTCTCCAGTCAAAATTCCTTCCCCTTTCACAACTGGAACGTTACCCAGAAGCATCACCAGCTCCTAGACACCAGCGACGTGTCTGCTGCCTCTCCCAACAACACCCACAAAGCAAGAGGCCTCTTGCCATCCTCTATCCTGGGTCAATTCTCCTCATAAAGAAGCACATCAGGGCACGTTCCATTCAAATCCACATGGTTACTCCACTTGCTCAACTCAGGTTTGACGTTTTCCCCGTAGGAGCAGCTTAATCTTAACAGTATAAAGCAAGCATGATTGGTGAAAAGTGCTTTAAGAGCTCATACACATCTACTGCAAACCTTTGCAATGTTCTCTATGCTTATCCTAATTCTGAAATCTGTGCTCCATGAGACCAAAAACCTACCCTATGAAAGGAGGATGCCACCTCTTTTGGCTAGGCATTAATTTTCTCCTGCATCTCTTGACTCGTAAAATCTAATTTGGATGGCTCATTAATGAATTTAGACACCAGGCCTAAAGTTATTGGTTGTTTCTGCACCATTTCAATTGCTCATGAAGCTGTACTGTCAAAATCATTGTCTTCTCCTAAGTTAACTTTTTTATGGGCTGGTAGATAAGTCAAGTTCATCGCAGAGGTGCTTTCTGTGTCTCTTTTTTAATATCCTTCCATAACAGCAGCATCTCCCGCTGCTATGGGCTACTCTTATGATGAAGATCTCCACCAGAGAGGGCCCACCCTCAAGAGAGTAATTTTTGTAAAGGACCCTTTAAAGACAGACACACAAAAGAGACTAAGTGAAGCACTTGCTGATTACACCTTGTGCTTTATTTTATCCTATTTGCCTTTTTCATCAGTAATAACCTTTCTTTCACTGATCATTTGGTTTATCTTTAGCAAAAAAGGAAGTAACCTGACACAACTGATGAGCAAGCCTGCAGGTGGGGACAGGGGAAAGTGGGGGTGGGCGGGGAGGGAAAGATGCTTCATTCCTGAACTGTCCTTAAAGCAGGTTTGCTCCTCTATTTTCTATATGCTGTAAGTGCTCTGTATTGTCTAAATACAAGACTACTTGAAGATAAACATCTGAAGAAAAAACAAAAACCCCTTTCTTCCCATGCTACCCTTCAACCTACTCACAGATGGTAGAAACTGCCCATTGAACAAACAGCTCTCACTAATCTCTCTGGCCTAGACATTACAAACTGCCCCTGCAAAAACCAGCTTAAGCATACTTCATGCTTCCTTGTCCCCCTTTCTTATTTTTCATATTAACTTCTGTCAGTTTCCTTCATCCTTCATGCTCTCTTTTTGCAAAACCTCGTGTTCTGGCTTTCCACTGACTCCCACAAAGAAACAGGCCTGGGAACCCACTCCTCTTTGCTGATTTGTTCTGTTCCCTGGTCTGAACTGTCATTATACTCCGAGATTTACAGCAAAGGTGCTGGTCTTAAGAAACTACATGCACATAAACACCTGCAAAGGATAGCTGAAGATGCTTTTGTTGACAGGGTTGAGCAGACCCCTTAAAAATAAACCTCATCCCTTATGGTCTGCAAACCATAACTAAAAAACAGCACATAGCATAGGAAGACAGATGTCACATAAGCATCTAGCAAAGGCAGATTCAGTATGACTTCTTACATGAGAAGGAAGATTGTCCTTCCTTTGATTAAAAACAAATTAATTGCTAAAAGTCACCGGACAGAAAACTATTTCTGAATTGAGGACAGATTCAAGTTCATAGTTATAGGAAGGGGGAGCAGAAGAGTGTTCTGTCCAAGGTGAAACAAAGAGAGTTATAAAGAGAAGAATTATTATTATTATTTATTATAATATTTATAATATTATTATAAATAATATTAATAATAATAATATTATTATTATCAAGAAATAAATAGCCATAACTAAAAAACAGCACATAGCATAGGAAGACAGATGTCACATAAGCATCTAGCAAAGGCAGATTCAGTATGACTTCTTACATGAGAAGGAAGATTGTCCTTCCTTTGATTAAAAACAAATTAATTGCTAAAAGTCACCGGACAGAAAACTATTTCTGAATTGAGGACAGATTCAAGTTCATAGTTATAGGAAGGGGGAGCAGAAGAGTGTTCTGTCCAAGGTGAAACAAAGAGAGTTATAAAGAGAAGAATTATTATTATTATTTATTATAATATTTATAATATTATTATAAATAATATTAATAATAATAATAATATTATTATCAAGAAATAAATAGAACCAAACTAAAATGTTTGTATTTTTTAGGTCAAAACTGAACTCTACCAGGATGGGGGTTTATTTTGCTAAAGACAGACAGAACATTTCTACTACTCAATTTTTTTCTTTTTTTTTGACTCTTTTCCCACTGACAGATAAAAGCATTATTCTCATGTCATTGATATTAGCATTCTATCTAAAATGCTAACACTGTTTTTAACATGGTCCCAAGTTTTTCAAAAGTCTCCACTGAAAGCCAAACACTTGCAGAACAATATTCAAAAAAGATCATTCTCACTCCATTACTCAACTTCTCCAAATGCTGTAAAACAGTATGAAAAACAAAATTATTTCATAAAAATACTTATGAATAGATAAACTTATTTTTACAGATATGTAAACCGCACATCACAT
>NW_008236217.1:1750135-1753706 GCF_000691975.1 Corvus brachyrhynchos | reverse complement strand
CAGTAATAAATATGGGATTTGTATGGATCACTCAAAAAAGAACTTTTGAAAAAAGAAAATTGTTTGGATGACTCATCAGAGCAGCAACTTATCATTAGAGATTTAATGCAAGGTGAAAGGCTCTGCTGCTAGAATCCACAGGTCAGTGACTGATACTGACACAGCACTAAAAATTTTCAAAGAATGCAACAGGTATGGGAAGAAAACAAGACAAGGTTGAGAGAGCAGTCCCACTTTGTTTTATTTACAATTTGATTTGTAATATCTACACTTGACTTTGGCTATTCCCAGAAAGTAGTTAAAGCCAAGTGGATAGTTCTGATTTTCATTTTCACTTTTTCTTTCCAATGTTCTTATAAAGCTGTCACTGTTTCAGTAGAAAGCAAAAAAAAATTTCATGCTTTGACTTCTCTAGAAAAGGTTAGCACATTTACGCACCAGTACTCCCTTTCACATGCATCTTTCACAGCTACAGTTTCACAGTTTCTAGCAATGCAAACTTTTAACGTTTCTAAAAATAAGGGCTTACTTACTGAGCATTTGACATACAATCACAATTTGATAGCTGATGTCTAAAACTTCCTTCCTTCTGACAGCCAGCTTTTAAATAGCAGGATCTAATTTCCCCTTTAGAAAATAGAGGAAAAAAACATCAGTTCAGTGATGTAATCATTTGTTTGCATAAAAAATTTATAAAATACACAATTTAGGTCAGGCATGTTGATAAATAAATATTTCTCAGTCTGTGCATTAGGCTCATTTTGGATTTCAGAAAGCAAATTAACATTTGAAGAACTGAGAAGTTGAGACAAATCAAAACACAGAAGTTACAGTGAAAATTTAAAAGGCATGTAAATTAAATGCAAAGAGCATTGATTAATATAAGTTCACTGTAAAATGAAATCAGATTTTCCTCTTTCCATTCACAAAGGTGAGGTCAGGGGGTACAAAGCAATAAAAAGTTCTGCTAGAAGTGTACCACAGCTCCTCCCTGTTTACAGAGGCAGCACAAAGCCCAGGGTGGCTGCTGGCTGACCCAGAGGCCACGTCACCTGCCCCACTGGCAGCTGCTGCCCTTCTGCCCACAGCACAGCAGCAGCTGCAGGCTGCCAGCAGGGCCAGGAGGAACCAGAAAACCAGAGAATCTCCAGCATCACAGACCCAGTACCATGAGCACTCATTCCATGCTGGTTTTGAAGGCAGCTTTAAAGGAAATAGGGCTTTTGGGACAGCTGCCTTTCAGAGGTATGAGCCAGTACCCCACAGGGCACTACACAGGGCTCAAACCCATCCTACAGCTTCAGACTCTAAGAATAGCTTCAGAACAGTGGCATGCAAAGTATATGCATGGGGCAAGACTAGGTCACTCATTAATTTCCTTAAAAGGGGTAGCAGATCACAACTCCAAATGAGAGCAACCATCATGGTAACAAGAGGTCAGTCTGAGCCAGCTGAAGAACAAAACTGTAAAACAGAGTAATGTTTTGCCCAGCCAGGTCAGTGCAAAACTTTCAGTCATGCGGAAAATACCAGGGGTTCTTCTGATGGGACAGAAGTTGTCTTCTGGCCTAGCCAGCATGTTTTGAGAATGATGTTTGGAAGATCATCTTTAGGCACTGTGTAAGGCTCAGGTCTGTGATGGTCACTGGTGGATTTGGAAAATTCTATTTATTGCACATCTGACTTTAAATCACTAAGCCCTTTTCTTTCACATACACAGAAAAACATGCAACCAGTAACAAAGAGAGATATCCTTCCAGGACATCTGAAGTGTTTAGCAATTTCCTCATGTATTGCGATTATCCCAGCTAGATAAACTCACCATTTTCATCTATGAACACGTGCATTGCATCCACGGAGAGCTCATCTTGCACAGACGCCTCAGGTCCACTTATTACTTGCAAGACAGAACTGTCTTGCTGAGAAGTTACCCGGTAGATTATCTGTCTTTGCCTGCTGCCCTGGTAACTTGACACAAAAATGTTTCAAAACTACTATGAGGAACTTTTTTCTTGTTCTCAATAAAACAAAAAGAAAGAGAGGTTAATTAAAAGTTTATGTCATTTCTACTCAGTGAAACAAAACAGCTTACATCATATCTTTGAAGTACAAAATTGTAAAGTAAACTGGCCTTACAGTGCTGCAAATTTGGCAGACTCTGGTAGCACCGGACTAGTACTAGCACGATCTTGGCTTTGTACATCTGATCTTTCCTGTTTAGGAAGTTGCTCACAGTGCTTTTCTGTTCCCACCATTTCTTCTTTTCTCTCCGTCATCTGGCTATCTGGAAAACAGGGCAGTGAAGTGGAGCCACTCTCCACAGATGACTTTGAAGAGTTTCATTCATTAACTACTGAACAAGAGCATCTAAAAATGAAAACCTAAAACACTGCAGTATTTGCTAGTTTTATGTACGCTACCATTACTTAAAACAATACAACCACAAATCTGGATGAGGAGGTATACTTATTCTTGTGAATGGGCTGTTTCAAGAACACACTGTGAAGCAGAGGACAAACGAGAGAATTTCTGCTTTGCTTCTCCTATTGTTTCACAGGGAAGCAATCTGTTCCTAATCTAGAATGGTAAGAGGCTACTTCCCTGGGGGCTGTAATTTGTTGCCAAGCTGTGTACGCTGGCAGTGGAAAAGCAGAAGCACTGGCCCATTCCCCTTTCACAAATTGGAAAGCAGCACCTTCAAAGGAAATAGAGCTCTTGGACAGGAAAGCAGATAGCTGCCTAATCCCTCTTCCTCGCTGGCCACACACCTGGTGCAGGACAAAGGGCAAACTGGCAAAACAGTTTCACAGCAGATTATCCTATGCTTGTAAAATACACAACTACAGATTTAAAAATACACATGAAGTATTTGTCCAGTTTCTACTACTTTGAGTACCAATTATATTCATATTACCTCTCTATACATGCATGTCATTTATTTTTATATATATATATGTGTGTGTGTACAACATATGGTGAATAGTAAAACATTTTTCAACTGTGCTTTGTTTATAAACAAAAAAAATTTTCTGTTAGAGTTTTACAGTGCAACTAAGACAGTGATTTCATCAGCACCCTTTGCAGTGGTGTAATTAAATGCTTTAAACAAAAAAAAGACTTCTTGTAATACCTGCTGTTTAAACACCTTAGATCAAGGAAAAAAACCACAGAAATTTTGCCCCACTGAAAATTCCATATCTTAAGCCATATTTCTCACCAATACAATTACCATCCTAACCTGAAAGAATCACCAGTCAAGAAACAGTGGTGTCATATCTGAGTTGGTCTAAGGATAAAACAAAATGAAGGTGTCTAAAGAGATGTTTTATCTTTTATAAGGTCAACTAGTAAAACTGGAAAACATAAGCTTTTGCACATGCAGACCTTTCAGATCATCTGTCTTGTTTTCCTCCAACTGTATCAGCTGATCTACCAACACATTACTTCTACAAACAAACCTACCTTCATGAGCTAAAACATCTCCACATCAATTTTAATTCACAGGACAAAGCCCTCTCACACCCTAAAGCCTGTGCTATAAATACAATGAAATGAGCACAAGTTTGGTGTA
>NW_008236217.1:1729411-1749893 GCF_000691975.1 Corvus brachyrhynchos | reverse complement strand
TAGGGAAATACTTTGTATCTGTTGTGCGTGGAAGCAAAATTCAGTAGGTCGTCCAGATCTATTTTATTTCCTTTTGGGGAAAAAAAAAGCAGGGGAACAGACAACATTTTTTTCCTTTCTCAGTTAAATCTTTAAACTCCAGTTTAAGCAGAAACTGTGTCATAACTGAAGCATCCCCTTAATGATGTAACCATACCTGTGGGTGGTGATGGAGCCACAGATACCTAATCAAAATGACCTTCCTAAAGGCTTGGGCTGTTCAGGCTGTAAGAATAATTGATAGAGATCAGAAACTATGGTTTAAATAACCTAATTGGTCCCATAGTGCCCCAAACTAGCTTTAGGGCTGAAACAATTAAAAAGATTTTTTAAATTTGATTATCTAGTGGTTTCAGAAAATGCTTCTCTCTTTTCTATTCCAAACCACAAGCCTTGCAGACTTCTTTTTCCTGCTGTGGTAAAGAGTCATAATAACAAAAACCTAAACGTACTGCTTCTTACAAGTTTTACGTGCCAATCAGACAACACCACGGTGATGAGTACTTCCAGCACTGGAAAGGTGGGCCATGATGGCTTCATGACTGGTTTTCAAGACTATTACTCGTCTTCTTCCAGGTGACTTACACCTTCAGTATTTAAATGAAGATAGAGGTGTCTAGACTAGGAGTGTCCTGCCAGAGTACGCAATCAGCTCTACGTCACCAAATGCTCCCTGCGTGGAAATTGTGCTGGCAAAGCTCAAATACCAGGAAAAACCTTTTCCAAGTGCAAGAGCAGGCTAAAAAGGACAACATGGCAGTGTACTTGCACTTTTCCCTGTGCCATTTACCCTTATCCACAGCTCCACACATGTCCAGCGCATACATGGCTGGGCTCACAGTAATATCAAGATCAGACCAAGGCTCTGCAATAACCACGTAATTTATCTGGAAATTATATGCCACATGACTCAGACATGTGAGGTGTAACTATCAGGACTCATGGCTAAACAGTCTTGGGGCAGGGTGACTCAGAAGAGTCCTGCACAAACAGCCAAGTTTTGGTCTGTACACCATTTTCATATTTTGATAGAGCACAAGACATAAACTTAAGTTATCCTGGTAAAATATTTACCAAGAGGAACAATCCTTATATGTCATACATAAAATACTTTATGTAAACATTTTTGTCTGCACCAAAGACTTTTAACAGGATGGCAACATTACTTACAAGTATACCATCCCAGTGCTGACAAATGAGCTCCTAATTTAAAAGCAGTTACAGTACCATAATTTCTTTTGCCATGTAACCTTTTCACTTATAGAACAGATTCTAAGCGTCCCAAATCATCTTTATAGACAAACCCCTGTTCTACTCTAGGAGAAGGCTGAAAACAATTTTAAAGTTGAAATGGAACAGCCTTTGTACATATGTAAAAACAGTGAGTCCAGAGGAGGGCCACCAAGATGATCAGAGGGATGGAACCTCTCTCCTGCAAGGAAAAGGTGAGAGAGTTGGCTGAGATTTCAGCCTAGGGAAGGCTCCAGGGAGAACTTATTGCAGCCTTCCAGTACCTGAAGAGAGACCACAAGAAATCTGAAGAGGGACTTTTTACAAGAGTGTGTAACAATAAAACAAGGAAGAATGTCTTTACACTGAAAGAGGGCAGGTTCAGATTGGATATTTGAAAGAAATTCTTCACTGTGAGGGTGGTGAGGAACTGGTACAGCTTGCCCTGAGAAGTTATGGATGCCTCATTCCTGGAGGTGTTCAAGGCCAGGTTGGATGGGACTCTGAGCAACCTGGTCTAGTGGAAGGTGTCCCTGCCCAGGGCAGAGGGGGGTTGGAACTAGATGATCTTTATTAAGGTCCCTTCCAACCTAAACCATTCTATAATTCTGTGATACAGCAATCACAGTAACCAACTATCAGTGTATCTCAACCTTAAAGTTGCCTTACTATTAGGTAATTAGAATGAAATTTTATTTCTCTGTAACTTTTCTCCAAAACATTTTTACTATTTGTGACCCCTTAACAGAGTCTTCCAAACCTTCTTCCTCATCTTTTACTTACATATCCCTATCCCAACCTTCATCACTCACTCCTGTACGATAAAATGCCACTGCTGTCATAATTTCAAACACCATCTGGTTTGAAATCTGGGCAAGCAGAATTAAGCTAATTAAGCCTGTCTTTCTTCTGTTCATTAATTGCTTTGCTACAGAATCCACTTTCTTCAACATTATGCTCCAAAACAGAAATTTTCACTTTAAAAGATATTTGTTGCCTGTTCAGCCACAGAGAATTGATTTCAAATCACTCTATGCTTTTGTTAGTACCAGCATGAAACAAAAGTTCTACATCTGTGAACTGTGCCATTCATATATGTGGAGTATAAATCCTAAAGACATTCCTAATCCTTTCTTCACCAGCTGCTTTAGCAGAAACATCTAGTTTATGCACTTTATTCTCTACCCAAATTTGTCTATTATGCCACAAATACATTAAAAAAAACAACTGACATTTAAGCTGGTCATCCACCAGACAATGGGAGTGCCCAGGGAATGCCACACTGTCCAAGAATTGCTACAAGATTTCAGCATGGACACTGAAGAAGCACATGGCATTACCCATTAATGAGGATTACCACATTAATCCTGAAGGAACAGGAAAAACTAGCAACAGGCATTGTACCAGCTACAGGAAGTGACTTGCTCAAAACAATCTCCTCTGTCAGCAGCAGAGCTAGGAGTAAGTAGCCTAATCATTATACCTACCAATTACATGAGAATACAGACCTCTGAAATAACCTTGTATTTTCTTTGCAGATGTCAGACTTGTCATCATACGTGCTATTAGCTCTTCGATTTAAAGCCTGAAGTCTTAAAATTTCAACCTGTCAAGCCTTACCCATTGAGCATCAGATTTAGAGAACTGAGTTCTGCACACCAGTTCCTCCACATCCAAAGAGTTAGGGAGATACACAACTGCTCAGAGATGAGACAGCACCAGGCAGGGCTTTATTTCCTAGGTGCTACCGACCTGCCTACAAAATCATGTGCTGTCACTTCCCACCACAGCTGTCAACTGCACCAGTGACTCAATGCACAAGATCCTTCTTCCCCATGACTATATGGCACGTGATAGTCCTCCTCCTCATATGCAAGGGAAAAAAAAAAAAAAAGAGTCTAAAAATACCCACAGGAGTATGTTTTAGTTTTTTATAGGAGAAGGGTAATTGCTTGGGATCCAGAACAACTCACTCGAGGCTGTGGTTTGTGCACTGCCCAGAATGATGAGTACCTTTTCTAAAAAGAGCCTGCAAAACATCTAAATTCAGGCCATGCAGTCCTGGTTTAGTTTCTCCCGCGCCAGTCCCCACCACTCCCACAACAGGCTTTGCTCCCTGGGTGATAGTATTACCTAACCTAGATTAAAAGCCAGCTGTGCCAAAGGGGACATACAGGAGGTTTTGCCCTGCATAAGTCTGATGCACAACTGCTCTTACTTGGTTCAAGACACATCAGAGGAACCCAAAGCAAGCCAATAAACCCAGATTTCCTTACACTTCCCAAACACTGAAAAAAATTTACAGTTGCCCTACAACACACTTTCATCAAGCGGGTGGTACAAGTGTAATTCAAAACTGAAAGGACACTGGTCTGAAAGTCAGTTTTAGCAACAGTGTCAGTGATATTTTCTCACAATCTAGAAGAGGTAGAGTGGCTATAGAACAGCTCTTAGAGCTTTTATATCCTATATTTTAACAGATTAAATCTGGGACCCTTAGTAGTGTAAAGCAAGGTTTTCACTTTCTCATACTGCATTTTACCAAGCTGTCTATTGGTGAAGGCTTATGTGGTCAAGATGATAACTGCTCTACTTCCACAGAACACACAAGTTCTATGAGGGACCACCCATAACAAAGACCCATCCACAACATTCACTCACTTTCCGGACTGTTCTGATGAGCACATTTCCCCACGTTCCACAAATTATGCAAAATACCAGCTTTCTTTTGCACAGCTCTGAATATCCAGCTTTCAAGGCATTTGCCAAGTTTCTCACATTGCCTAATAAAAAAACCTTTCTGGGGTGCATTTCATGCTCATTTGGACCAGACATCTATTACTAACTTTGCCAATTAGACGGTTTGCAAGGTTAAAAAGAACAAAAACCAAACAGAACCAACCTCCTCCCTCAAAACAACTGGTGCATAACTTGACTCTATTCCCACACACACACTTTTCTTAACAACCACTCTAATGTGGGAATAATGTTTATTCAGATCCGTTCCAAGATGCTGTATTGTTAAAGCATATTTGCAATTGCAAGGTTGTAAATAAATTAAAGGCTTTCTTATTCCTAAAACTCAGTCTTGCTGTGGAGAAGCTGCCAGTAATGACAGTAATTTATTTTAGCAAACAGCACGTTCTGACTAGGCTAGAAAACAAAGCCTACTTGCTCTTAAAAATAACTGCCTTTGAACTACCTCTCCCAAGCTCAAGGAGTTCAGATTGAATCTCCTCTTTCCCACAGCACCAGTTCAAGGCGCAGAATCAACAGCTGCCATCCCCACTCCTGCAGGGCACCCCCTTTCCAGTCGTTCCATGTCTGTTTAAGGGTGACACTTGCTGAGTCCACACTGGAAACAAAGACACTTAATTACACACATATGCAGCTCAACTTCACTATCTCACAAAAGTACAGACTTAAGAAAATAGAAATAGGAAGATTTAGAATAGATACTAGGAAGAAATTCTTTACTGTGAGGGTGGTGAGGCACCAAAACAGGTTGCCCAGAGAAGCTGTGGATGTCCCATCCCTAGAAGTGTTCAAGGCCAAGTTGGACAGAGCTTGGAGCAACCTGGGATAGTGGGAGGTGCCCCTGCCTATGGCAGGGGTTTGAAACTAGATGATCTTTAAGGTCTCTTCCAAAAAAAACTATTCCATGATTCTATGAAATTCAGTTCAAGTCACTAAATAAGAGCTTGGTTTGAGGGAACAACAGAATTCTTCTGTTTCCTCATGATCTTGTATAAGAAGAATCTTGTTTGCCAGATCTAAAGCACAGTAACACATTAATAAGTTTTGGGGGTGGGGTTTGGGGGTTTTTTTGTCACTGTGGAATCTGAGTCTGACTAATTCTGATCATCCATTTCTTTCTTTTATGCAGCAACCCTCCCCATTCATATTATTTGAGGGTACTTGTCTGAAAGACCTTTCTAGACTAGCTACCCTCTCTCTTTTTAAATTTTCATTTAAATTTACCTCTGAAATTCTCTTTTCCAGCTAAGTCACATCACTCAGAAGTACAGTTTTTGTGTAAATGTTCCTTTTTATGGTTGAGGAACAGGAAAAAAAATCACAATCTGCTTGCTGCACCCCTCATGTTGCTGTGTGGTGTTGTGCAGGCAGGTGACTCTGCACCCTAGGAATTCATCAGAGCTCAGCAGGCTCAGGTGAGAAGCAGGGCTTGCCCAGCATTTGTCTTGGGCAACCAGAGCACAAACCGGAGCCAGCTGGGCAGGGTGATAAGCTAGATAGAGAAGGACAGAAACTGCGCTGAAGAATAAACAGTCTGAGAAAGCAGGACAGATGACTAAGATACACCAGAAGAGAGGCAGCAGGTACAGGAAGAGCAAAATTTGACAAAGGAATGGATAGGAGGGTAAGTACAGGAGAAGTGAATGCAAGCTGTGGTGAGGCAACAGCTTCAGGTGGGCTCAATAGAGTGGAAAAGCCCAAAACAGCAACAGTGAGGATTGCTAGGAAGAACAGAAGGGAAGAAGAGAGAGTACCAATATGAAGAGGAAGACAAATAAGGAGGTGGCACAGGAGGGGAGTGCCTAAATTGAGAA
Organism: Corvus brachyrhynchos; assembly: GCF_000691975.1. Lineage (NCBI taxonomy): Eukaryota > Metazoa > Chordata > Aves > Passeriformes > Corvidae > Corvus > Corvus brachyrhynchos. The sequence goes on along the minus strand of NW_008236217.1, from coordinate 1,744,053 downwards.
GGGATGACTGAGGAAGGAAAGGCACAGAATTAGAAAAAGTGGAAGAAAAATGGACCCAAGCGAAAGATGGAATGAGATAGGGGTGTAATACATTGGATAGGACAGACTTAAAGAAAGACAGAGTGAAAGGTAAAAAAAAAAAGAAAATGACATACTGAGAAGATAAATCTACTTATTTTTCTAAACAAGATAAAAGTACGCATTTCACAATAGTTTTTAAAAAAGCTTTTAAGTCAGTTGGGCATTATTCATGTAATGGAAGGTTCTTGCAGGAATGAGCTAGTGGAACAGGGAGCAGGCAAAATAGGAGTGCCAAGTTGTTCTAGTTCTTCCACGCAAACTGAGTATTGAGACTGCATCCTCTCAGGCTTTCTTAAAACAGCTTATTATAGGATCTAAGGTAAAACAAATATTTTGGAGAAGGGGAAGATACAGGTTGTCTTATTTCACTTTGACTCAGATCTTCTAATCTGATTGCACTGACCACTTGGGGAAGTACCCTGAGATTGCATCTGCCTTCACCACACGGTATCTCACATCCTCATTAAATGGCCCTGCCAGTTTTGCCAAGAGGGCTGCTAGAGACACTACGAACAACACTCCTTCCCAACAGAAAACAGTCACAGAGTTCAGTGACAGCAATGAGAACGCTGAATAAAACCAGGTATTTCTATACAGGAGCTATAAATTGTACTGCATATAGGTTTTTAAATTAGCTGATTGATTTTAAGTAAAAGCCCTCGATTAAATGGAAACTTGCATGGGAATATATTATTTTTCATTAAAACACTGGGGGCTTTCACTGAAAACAGGCACCAAACTTTTTTCCTTAAAATGCGAATATATTAATTTTAAGTGACTGAAAATCAAAACTCTCACCTATTGAGAACAAATACATGATTTTTGCTTTTTTTTTTAATTATAAGCCAACCCACAACCATTCAGGAAATTTAGAAATACAGATATGTGTGCACCTATGCATTAGCTAAAAGTTGAACCATCTCCAGTGACAATTCCAGCTTTCATACTTAGAGGCACACAGACAACTCCTCAACATGCACCTCATAAGATGTGCAAGGGCAGGTGTAATGCTGTAGCTATACACATTTTTGCAAGATACTTTTGGTATTTCAACAATCCAGGCACACTATTTTAGTACAGAATACTAGATACATAACGGACACCTACTAAGCTTATCACTAGGTTTCCTACAAGAAGAAAAACAGTTTTCTTCAAGAAGATAAAAATATTTAAAAACTGCAGCTGGCACTGTCACATACTTTCACTAAACCACTTTGTCACACCAAGTCCAGCCCTACTATGGCCCCATTAACAAAACCAGTCTTCCTCTGGGAATTGTCCTACTGCAGATATCCAGCTAAGCTGCTGTAAGCAATCAAACTCTTCATAAAATCTTTATTCCAAAAGAATTGTGAGCCATGCATAATACCTCCAACAAGCCCATTTTCCTTTGCCGTCTCCATTTTGACAGTGGATTGATTAGATGTCTTCATCTTTGAGGTATTAATGGATTCCAAGAGGGAGACAAATTCTAGGAAGTTAGATTCATTGGGCATCTGTCCTTCTTTAGCTTCTAGATCTGATTTAGAGGTTGGTAAGGTCTTTTCTTTGTCAGATACCTCCATGAAATTCTTACTTAAAAGCACATCTGTCCCGCTGTCTACACTCAACACCCGCATGTGCCTCTTTTCATGAGCAGTTCTACAGGACTGCGGGTCTAGGTTATGCAGCTCTTCCTTAGAACTTAAATCCACAGTCTGGACATTTTCCAAAGCATTTTCCTGATTTGGATCTGAACAAGTGTTAGTTTCTAGAGGTGTATTTGCTGGGTTGCTGTGCTCCTTTACTGCATCACCCGATTCATAGCCAGAGCATTGGTTGGATGACAGCTCTGCCCTCAACATTTCCGGAGCTCTGTCACTTTCACTAACTTCTGAGCAAGGCTTAGCTTTACTGTCATCAGACAGGTCAAACGTGATAACGGGAATTCTGAGTTGTTCATTAGTTTGCTGACTTGACCAGCCTGCTCTAACTACACCAGAGTCAAGAGCTGAGCTTGTTCTCTCACTTTCCAGGGCCTGTAAGTGGACAGAGCCTGGTAGGTCACTGAGGGTGGTGTTTGGGGTAGTACTCATTGTGATAACAATTTTAATGGGCTCACACAGCTGGTCTGCAGGAAGAGAATTGTCCACAACTTCAACAGCAGTCTCACTGTCTGAGCAATCAAGGTCCTCATGGCTACTGCCAGCTTTTAAAGAACTTTCCATGTGCTCGTGCTCTTTGGTTGCAATGGCATTGCACTGTGGACAGTTACTGATAAAGCCCATCTGTGGTGATCCATCTGGCAATTTCTCTCTTTTGTAGCTTTTAGGATTACTTAAATGGTCTGAAATAACTGAATTTTCACTGTCCCATGGCTCTGAAGAAACTCCAGTCCTTAAAATATCACCTTGTGATGAAGAAATGTTGGAGAAGTTTTTAGCTATGTCTCTGTCCACAAGAATATCTTGGGATCCATGGTGTCCACAAGGCTGTCCATTCACTCCTTTTTCATTTACTCCATCACCAGGAAATGTTTCCATAGCAGCTGGTTTTGTTGCTATTGCTGATGTAGTGGCACCTGAACCAGAGGTTGTAGAAACAGGTAACATATCTGCTTTGATACAGGGTGAGGTAGATGAAACTCGTGGTGTAGCCTGGTCTTCTAGTACCGTAACACCTAAGGAAAAACATGTGGGCATTAGGTCTCACAAACATGAACACTAAGCATTATTAAAGTATGATCTTTAACCAACAAAATCTGATCCAGAGCAGAGCAAAGGAAGCACAGATGATGTAGCTGATTAAAACAGTTCCAAAGCACAGAAGTTTTTTTGTTAGCTACATATGAAATACTACAAAAGCAAGATAGAACCCTTCCAAGTCAGGACAAGTGTAGCAGCATGTCTATTTAAATAATCAAAACAGCTGAAGAAACAGCTAGTTTCAAAATCAAAATGTTTTATAGAACTATCCCTACTTAGGGAGAGATGAAAGAAAGAATAAGCCAATGATGCAGGTTTGCTGAATCACTTTCTGCAATTCCTAAATGGCCACATAGGATACTGTCATCAGCTTTAACTAAAAGGAAGTAATATTTAAAATATTAAGACATCTCAAACACTGGAACTGTAGGCAATGTAAGGTGTACTGGAATATACAATACAGAGCTAAAGGTTGACAACCACAATGGAAGTCCACAGTCAGATGTTTAAAGGCTCTAAGATGAAATCCAAGTGTTAGGTTCCTAGTTTAATGCTTTACAGAAGCACAGAGCTTCCCAAGAATGTGGGGCAAGGCTTTTTCATCTCCCTGTATCAAAATGGGGAGAGCTATTCACACAACCCTCAAAAGGTTGCATCCCAAAAAGGTTGGCTGACAGCTGAGAAAGCTTAGCCTGTTAGAACACCCTTGAAATTTAGTTCTGGCTCTTCAACTCAGATCCTAGTAGGAGGCACAACAGAACCTGCCACGGGATCCTCTGTGCCATTACTTTTTGTGCCAAGCAATGATTAAACAACAGTTTAAGGGGATTTATAAAGCTTTTAAAATACCTCTAAGATCTTCAATAGTTTCCCGTGTTGGCAGGTCCTAAAAAAATGAAAAGAAACACACAAGATTAACATGGTCACTTATTAAATTCTGTTGGGAAAATAACCATCTATCAATGTAGCTATCAATAGCTATCTAATCAAAGGTTAATTACAGCGTTGGTAAGCTGCTTAACATCACTGAAATTTGAACACGTACCTTGCACAAAATGCAAGGGGTGGGTGAGGGAGATGGTTATAGAACAGTCATGCTCCAAATTGAATCACTGCAATTGTGTGTGATGTTTGGGGAGGGGAAAGAAAAGGAAGATGTCCTCTAAAAAAAAAAAAATTTGCAGTGCCTAATCCAGATACTTTTTTTTTAATCATTAAGGAATGGAATGTGTTCATCTGTTCCACTTTTCCAGCCATGTGTTTCCAAAGCACTAGAATGAAAAGTCTGGTCTCTAGCATTGGTAAATATTCCTCAATGGAAAACTAGAAGACAGAGACATTAAATTAATATAGTATCATTTAGATTCCAAGAAAGCTTTGAAGGTCATCAAATCCCCTCTGCCATACACACACACTCAAAGCAGGTACAGTTTGAACAGGTTGCTCAGGGCCATCTCCAACAGAGTTTTGAAAATCTCCAAAGAAGGAGATTTCACAACTTCTCTGGAAAACCTCTTCCAGTATTTGACCACTCACTTGGTAGGGAAAAAAAAAAAACACCAAACCAACCACCAAACAAACAAAACAACCCCACACAAAAGACATTAAATGTAATTGATCTAACTGTAGCTTTCCATGGCCGCAACTGTTTCTTATCCTGTCACAGGGCACCTCTGAGAAGAGAGTGCTCAGTCTGCTGTGTATCTTACTATTAGAAAGCTGCAGACAGCAGTAAGCTCCTCTTCTACTCTTACAAAAGATGTTAGCCTTACAAAGGCTAAAACATCCCATCTGCCTGTCCTTACACATCATCCTCAATCACGTTGGTGGCCTCTGCTGGATTCTCATCAGAAGGTCAATGTGCATGGGAACTAACTGGGGAGCTCAAAACAAAACACAATACCCCAGAGGAACACTTCAGGAGTTCAAATTCAACAGCCCAAGTGCATAATTAAGAACGAGACATTGAAAAAAATGTGGCTCTTTTCTGACTGACAGGCACCAAAACCAAGAGGAAATAATTATTATTTTCTAAAATTTCATGGTGGTATCCTGGCAGCAAGAACAGGAGACGTGGTTTGACAAGACCCAACCTGCATGTTTGGAAGTGGGAGACTAGGATGAGATCCCAGGAAGACATAGGTTTGCAGAATGGACAAATACCAGAATACTGGAGAGCAGGACAGAAACAAGGTGAAAAATATTTTACCTCATTAAAAAAAACAAAAAAAAAAAAAAACAAAAAACAAAAAAAAACCAAACCAAAAGAACTATTAATGTCTGTGAATCATACAGATGCTACAAAAAGGTAAAAACACTCCAGGAAATGAAGAAATAGTTCTGATTCAGACCAGGATTTGAATAATTTGTAGTAAATAGGGATAAAGGGTGGGTGTGGAGGAATACAAAGACAGAATGAAGTATCAAATAGCCACTTATTCAGAAATCACTAACCATCCTCTGCACTGACTGAGGCAGGAGTCCTGTAGAAAAAAATAGCATGGCATCACATAATTAAAGATGTTATCACAGTATGCAAGGGGAGTAGCTTAAGATTACACAGACAGTGTTATTCTGTTTCTTAATTTTTTGAAAATTTCTTCAACTTATCATGAGTGTTTCCTATTTTTTTCTTTCATAACATTTACATACATCACCTTCATCATTTCATATACCTTTGATTTATTAAGCATGGCCAATGGCATTGAGTGCACATACATGTACTTTTAACCTCCTGTAGACATCTCCTAGATTTAAATGGCTTTTATGCTTTGTTTAAATACTCAAGAGATGGTTTTGGTTCATTTTATAAGCATAAGTCTAGTTACACAAAACCAAATTATTAATGCTCCGGGAGCAGATCCCTTCAGAGGCAACAAAATAATGCTGATTGCATTAGCCTCTCTGCCTTCTCTCAAAGCAGCCACAACAGCTAGTTGCTCTTGGCAAGATTTCCAAATGCCACTTGCTATCTATAGAGCAGAGAGACCCCTCCTAAGAAGTGCAGCATTATGTAGGACAGTTTCAGCTCTGCAAAGCCAAACCTTTAGGACAAGGCTGACTGGCAGCAGTGGTATACCCAAGTAGATGCACGGAATGACCCCTCCTCCTTGGAGCAGACCTATGTTACAAGCAAGCAGTAGCTGGCAACACAAAACTGTGTGTGGTGAGCTGTGGACTGCACGAGGTGAGGACACTGCTGGAGAGGGGCACATACTAACCGTTGCTCCAGGTGAGTCCTGCGAGTGCGGAGCCTGCGCTCTGGAACCGTCAGGAATTGTTTGGGTGGAGTCATTTTGGCTGGTCTCACCGACGACATGATCCCCCGAGTTATTGCTGAAGCGAAAGCAAATGAAAGATAAAGAAATGCTTCTTACCACGGGGCATCACAGTGAGTTTTGGGAAGTAGTTGAAGAATAAGAACAAAATGGGAAGAAGTAGCACAGCACAATGAAGTAAGAGCACTTCTTTCTCCTCCAATGATAAAAGCCCAGGGCTGTAAAAATACTGTAATGCTTTTCTGCACTTCCTTCCTCACCAAGACAACTTGATAAAAATAAAATAAGAAAAACCCCTCAATCTAAAATGATTATGGTGTCTTCAGAAGTAGAGCTATGAGAAATACAATGACATCTCTTCAACCTCCCTATGAGTATATAATACCATTTAGCCTGCCTGACACACACACAGATTTATTGGCAGAAAAGGCTATTTGGGGCTTTTCCTTAGACATATGACAATCAAATGCTATTCTTTCCACAACTTTGGCTTTGTAAATCCTTGTGTACACAGGGCTTATCTAACTGCCTTTTTATGTGGAAACCTCCCATAAAACAACTACTTGAAATGCAAGACAGAGAGTACTAATACAATCATTAAACCACAAAATAATATTTTCGCTCTGATCTAGGCAAACCAAGTATACAGCTATTACTAACTTCATATACTGTAAGGCAATTTATTGATCAGTTCCTTTGTGGATACACTAAACTACCCAAAAATTCCTTTTATGCATATTTTCTACTGGCTTTTCCATGGATATAAGCAGGTATTTTTGGACAAGGTTTACTATTGAGAACCTACAAATATTCTCTTTCTCAGGTATAGCACAACAAAAATTCAGTGAATAAAAAGAAACAACCCAGAAAAACACCACAGTGAAATGTCAAAAAGCGTGAGGCTGGGCTTTTCCATTTGTTCATGGGGTTCATTTGTTTTTTTCACCAAAAACTTGTTTTTAAAACTCTAAAGCTGTATCTAAGCTGTAACATTATTTATCTGGGGGTCTCAATCTTCTTTCCACAATACTTTGTAGTTAACTAGCTTCAAAAACTTGTTCAACCAACTTGCCAACTACCAAGGTCTATTTAAAAAATTCTGTCATCCATGTAGTCTAATATTATGTTCTTTATTTTCTGACTGAGTACAAAATAATGGATTGTTCTGCATACACAAATCAACCTGGGAGGAAGAGTCACGTGATTTAACATGCAACTTTTAACTTATTCTACCTTTACTTCTCAGCCACAACAGTCTGAAAGGCATAACCCCATCTAAAACAGAAATGTTGTACGGTTAGTGACACACAGAGGCATTTCTCAAAGGGTCTTGATGCAGGCAGACCTTGACTCTCCCAGCAACATCACTGCCAGGAGTGTAGCACAGATGTGCACGTGTAAAGACATGGAAGAACAGTAGCACAGAGGAACACAAACTATCTTGACACTACTTAGCTGGCACAGAACTAGCAGTAGCAACTGCAAATGCACCCAAAAATACCCTAAGTAAGTTCTTTTATACAGAGCTCTCTGTTGAAGCTTGACTGGTAGTTTTAACAAAGCTACTCAATTTAAACTTGCTTTGGACATTTTTATGCTTCTATCACTTTTAGATGTACCTTATTTCAGCATTTTTCACATTTGTCATAACACTTGGGATCACTGAAAGCCACTTGCCAGCTTCATTTGTTTGTATGACTCAAGCTTGAAAAACCAGCAGGAAAGGTCTCCATTTATTCCCAAGAGTGTATAGCGGAACATTCTACCAATACGCAAACCTGAAAAATGTCAGTACTAGTCTTCATTCCACTACTGTTTTTACCTTTAATCCCATCACAGCCTGGAAGCAGCCTTACTGATTATATGCAGCAAAGACTAATAGTACTTGGCTCCTCCATAGAGAAGCTACAACTACCTCCCAAATGCCCCTGAGAAACAAAAGCTTTCCTCATGAACAGGATGACAGAAGCATCATAAGCAGTCACAATAAAACATAAGGGGGAAAAGCAACTTCACATCTAGGTGTGATCTGAGAGGGAATTTGCTACAAGCACACAAAGGCAACACAAGGTCGGGCTTCCAAAGCCACGTTATTAAAGCATCTTCTTTGCCAACAGGTGCGTGCCACTTCTTTGCCTCTTCCCAGCAAGTAAGCACAGCAGGAAGTGGAAAGACCAAGCTTTTAAGGCTTCCCCAGAAAACTTCTTCCAGGTTCTCTCCAGGATCTGTTAGCACAGATCTCCAGTACATATCTCCTCTACCACCTTCATGGTGCCCAGCTGCTGCCTGACCTCTGAATCAGGTGCAGCTCAGCCTGCTCCACTACAAGAATGTTTCAGCTACCCAGTATAAAAGCACTAATCAGGTTTTTAAAAGTGTCATTCTTCATACAACTGTAAGGAGTTTTCTTGCACTCAACAGACATTTCTGCTGTGCAGGACCATGGTGCAAACTCACCCATTTTACATAATTTTTTAAACTTCTGTATCTTTACATTGCCTTCCATTTTTTCTTGAGAGCTTCTGTTGAATTACTTCGCCTTTATCAAACATAAGGTGCAAACGGTAGCTGATCACCTTTATTACCGTGAAGAACACTGTCACCGAGCTGCAGTACACAAAAACTGTCACTGCATTTGCTGGAAAAGCCTATAGGAAGAAATAATGAAGACACAATGATAAGAGTTTGTTTTGAGAAGATGCTGCTAAAATTTTTAAATACAATATATATATTGAGTTCTGCTTACAGAAAAGGTTTAAGGGTTTCTTCAAGGTTCAGCCTATTTCACAAGATCTATTCTTCTTTCAATTAACTGTGGATATTATTTACTATCAAAATCAGCAAAAACTCACCACAGACAAACATTAAAAAACTTTTTAAAATACTACATTTCCATGTTAATGCAGCTGGAGCCTTTCCTAAACTATGAATTCATAAAAATACAGACACAAAAAGAAACATTAGTTATCTAAAAACAGGAAACCTTTAGAAAACGTCTGTCATCTTACCATGTATGTCAGTTATGACTCAATAGTAAAACGCTGTAGCTTGATGTCCATTTTCTAATGCCTCACAACATGTTCCCAAATACCTTAACCACTGAGGAATTTTAAATAATTAGTCAGGACTACTAAAAACAAATGAATAAAAATGCATTTGGAGAGGCATCTGTCCTGGCTGAGGCTGGAGGAGTGAGCAATTGGCTGTGGGGTGCTTAGTTGTCAGCTAGGGTTAAACTATGACACAACCTCTTTGAATTCCTTTTCTAAAGTGCATAATTGTTAATTTGCAGCTGTCTGTGATATGTTTGCTGATCTGTGATGAGCACCTCAGTTCTTAGCCATTAAAATTAATTACAGTTCCACTACAGTCTGTAAAGTTCTTTCACAGACATGACACACTAACAACTTTTTTTATATAATACTTCCTTACAGTAAAGGGCAAATCATAGCAATGGACACTTGCAGTTATAATTGAAGTACCAAAGTCTTTACCACTATAGTCACAGAACACGCTTGTGTATTGTCATTACACAGGTGCAGTCTCACAGTGAGTTTCATCTCATTTCAAGTTTTAGGGTTATTTTTTAAACAGAGCTTTACTATAGTCTTGCACAACAACAACAAAAAAACCCAAGCAACAAACAAAAAAAAAAAAGGTTTTCAATACTCACAATTTGCTGAAAGCCTACTGAAGTTAATTTTTAAGAATGGTCTTTGCTTTGGGACTAAATCAATCATTTTTCCAAATTCATAAATAAACCACATCGACCACACAGGTGAAGGGAAGAACAAGGCATGCTTATTTCATCTTTAGAACAAGTCACCACATTTATCTTGATGTTGAAATTAATGTTGAATCATTTCTGTGCTGTGACAAGCAAGTGGGTTGCAATTCTGATGCTGCTTTTGGCTCACTGGGACTTCATACCATCAAGATGTACACATAAAAATTTTCAGGCAAATCCTTTTTTATGACTATTCTGATTCAGATACAAAGAATCTATTGCACAATAGTGGAGGAGCTACTTAGGATGTACGTACTACCAATGATCCCTAATAAGACAGACATGACTTTCTACAAGTTGAGGCTTAAGTCTGTTAAGAGTACTGTGTAAAAACCAACTCTCAGCATACCCTTCAGTTATTTAGTGAACTCAGGTCAGAGAGAGGATCCATTTGCAAGCTCGTGTTCTCAGGGTATAAGGCTTGGTAGATGAAGTTGAAGAGCTTGAGGTTGAAGAATTTGTGGTTTATGACTAATGTTTTTACAAAACGAGTTAGAAATTGCTTGGTTTCACAAAGAGTGACAGCCAGTTATCTGCAATGACTTGTTTAAGAGAGATTTGTTCACCTTCCAAGGAACCTCTTCAACTATACACTAAAAGGTACAGATCAATTACTCATTATTAAATAACTCAGAATGACCCACTAGAAAAGAAGTGCTTTATAGGTGGCATTCATAAAGCTTAATAAATATTATATGAATAATGTCAAGAGGATACAACAAAAATAGATTTCCAGTAGCGCAGCCTATGCGTGCAGAGACCATGCTACAAGAGAGACTGCAAGGAAGCTCCTAGATTTCTGAGTGGAAAAGAGGGCCAGTTTTAGCAAATGCTGAGTGCTGCATGTCCTCATCCCTGCCTTGTGACCAGACCTACCAGAGCTGTGCCCCGAGCCAGCCCGTGGTCTCCCTGCCCATCTGTCCGAGATACACGATGTTTTAGTGCACCCACCACACCAAGACTGCCAACGCATAATGGACAATGCATCTTTAATACTCTGAATGCTGGGGCAGGCTGAGTGCTACAAGCCAGCAGGTAGCTACCTGCCCACGTGAGGAATTAGGAGAAAGATGAAGCCAATAATGGAAAGCCTTCCATTCTCTGCATCAGGCCTCTTGCATAAGGTACAAATGTCATATGACTGCAGTTGGTGTTCCCAGGTACAGATAGGTGAAAGATATCAAATCCACACTAAGGAGGAATTAAGTTATAGACCACTGAGGAATTAGATGATAGAGTCACTTTTGATGCACTATAATTATAATTAGCCTGGTTTCCTATGAAAATGAGGTTTTATAATCACACCATGTGCCTGTGTATTCATCATCTCCCTCCATCCCCTCAGTTGAAAGGTAGCCAAAGAACTAAAAAGTTATTCAGGAAACTTTAAGAGAATACACCCCATTGGGCAAGGTCACAGCAGCACACCTCCTCCATTAATGAGAGGAATCCACACAGCTCTCCGACCTTTTGATGCCACCCCAGTGACAGAAAAAGCTTCAATTCAGCTGACATCTTATTAGAAGCTAGGAAAAAAAAAATCCACAAATACAAATTCATTAGAAAGCAGGCTTCATGACTTCCCACAGGTTTCTATGGAAGCTGCAGCCCTAGTTTTCTTCATTCTCGCCCCATTAGAAACTCTGCCATAAGGTACTTTTTGTTCTCAGTAGCTTCTGTTGTACCCTGCACCAGAATAGTGTGGGGTCACGGCCAGAAATGCAGGCTGGTGTGTCCCAAATGCGGCCCAACTTACTACTGCAAATGCAACAGAGCTGATGTCACCATGTATGGAGCACCTTTGCTTGGGGTTCCTGCCTGCCCAGAGATTGTTCCCGGAAGAACAGCCACATTCTCCTTCAGTGTCTACTGACATTATTTGAGCAGCACAAAGGTAGAGGTGACTGAAAGATATACATAAAGGTATATAACCTTTGAAAAAGTACCATACCTTGTAAATCGGGCTGAATGATAAAGGGTGCTTAGACCAGATGTATCCCACCCACTGCTTGAGCCCCTGAGGCACCTAAAGCAAGGCACTGCTGCACCTGGGCCTGACTGTCTCCAGTGTGCTACACAACACAAATGAGGGAACTCCCAAACAAATGTGCAGTCAGCCACTACCATCAGAGATACGCATGGGAGATATAACACTGGGGCCAAAGACCCATATTTATATGTTAATTAAGGTGAATCAGTACTAAGAGATGTCCATCGCACAGTATAAAACATGGGAAAGCAGGTAGCAAATAAAATTCCAGGGACGTACCTTGAGTTCTAATTGTGTGTCCTACCACACAATAAATACAGTACGTAACAGGGTAGCCTGTATCTCTGCTGTGTTATCCTTAACTCTGACAGAGCGATCGACAGAGTGGGGTAAAACGTGGCCAAGTGGGACTGGAAGCAGCTGACACACTGCCAGTTTTATCTAGTTTACCTCTGAGTAATTTATATGCCCACACCCTTATACTGCCATGTTGTACTTCTATCACAGAGTGATTTGAGGACCTAGTGCTTAAGAAGTAACAACCCTGTGAGTTCAAGGGTTCCCTGTCCAACAAGAGGCAGGAGAAACATTCAGTATGTTGTTTTGGGGACTCACCCAAACACGATGCACATTCTCTTGGAGCTTGTAAAATAAGCTATATGCAAGTAGTTCCCAAAGTTGCATGTCTGGGTCACTGGTGTTTTACTGGGTCTGAATTCAGCCCAGGGGCTGAATACTAAAGTTATCACCATTTTCATGTGCAAAACACATAGGGATCCTGGACTGTTTGGTGGAATAAGAACTTTAATTCTTAATATATTATGAAAGTTGATATGGCACAGTTAGAAGAGATCTCATTATAATTTTGAAAATTGATTTTAACAGCAATGATGCTCCAAATATCCAATGTACATTTTTAATGCTTAAATGATAAATGAGAACGAAAAGAAAGTGATGGAAATACAGATCTGCATTTTCAAAGGCATGGAAGCTAATAAAGGAATCCTTAGTACCAAAGTAAGCTATGCTGAATTAGCTGGAGAAAGAAATTCTCGATTCACACAACAGAAACAACTTGATACTTTAAGCTTCTCAATGCTACCATCAGCACACCTCTGCTGAGCCACTGTGAAAAAACTAAAAACAGATGGATGAGTTTTGCCATTTGATTCAAATCAGACTGTTTCAGAGAGACTTCCTAACTTCAACAAAAGATTATCCCAAGCAAATGAAAAATTTAAAAAGTAGTACTCTGACCTGTTTTGATTTTGCCATTTCAAGAAACATCAACTGCTTTAGCTGAATCCAAAACCATTGGTGTCAAGTACGTAACATAAATATCACCCCAAGTATTACTGAATATTATAAACAAAATTTATTATAAACCAGAGAAAACCTTTAGTTAAAAAGCAGGTTCAAGTTTTTAAGTGGCAAGAATAGATGTCTTGCATAAAGTTTACCAAGCCTTAGAAACAAGCTACTTAAAACCAAGAAAACATGTAAGGACGTAATTACTCTCAGGCAGCCATCATAATAAACGCATTATTCTTATCAAGGACAAAGAATTCCCATAGCAATATCTTAGCTCAAGAACAAAAGTCCTGCATTTAACCAGATGATTCATCAGAAAGCCAGTCAGTGTGCAGAAAAAGCAAGTCCATCCAGACAGGCAATGATGATGCCCAAGAGAGGTCAGTAGATAAGTTACATTTTCTCCCCCTCCCTTTAAAAAATGCCTTTTTTTACCTTAGCTCTGACCTATCGTCCAGTGTTCTTCTGTGCAACCCCCATACCTTCTTCAGTTCAGAAGTTTCCCACAAGGAAACACATATCCTTCCAGATACACACTTGTATCAACTGGGAAAAAAAAGCTAGCCTTCAATTATTTTCGTTTTTAATCAGACATATGACTTGGACAGCAAACCCTACAATGCAAGACTCTTGCTGGTTTGCATAGGAAATAGACCCTCTCAATCAGAAGAAAGCATATTGTTGTCTTGGTTCATTAACTCCATGAGCCATGCTTACAGGAATTCACTGCAATCCATGCCACAAAATCCAGCATCAACTCATGCTTAAAAATACAAGATTTGCTTTCCACTGGGATTGCAGGGGGATTCATAAATGCTCTTTGCTTTTGATAACCAGGTCCACATCTGGCCACATAGGGTAAAGAAACCTATTTAAAAATTTTATCCAATCAAAGAAAATTTCTACATAACTTAGTTGAGAATTTAGTTGAGTCACTCCAGGAACCAAATGGATAGAAACTGTTTCTAACGGAAGCAATATTACCCTATAATCACTGAAGGACACACCAAAATAGATTCAATGATCCAGCATACTTTAAGCTTTTCTCACACAGTAGGAAAACACACAAAAACAGAGCAAAAGTTTCAAGCTTTTGAGGAAAATAAATTTTAAGGTCCGGCAAACAAACTCGAGTTATTATTCACTCGCAAAGTTTAAATTTCAGCACAAAGGGAGCTGCATGTCACAAAAAGCCATGTGATTCACCAGCGACATTCAGCAAGGCGTATTAATTACATGGTATTTGAATTTTTCCATTTATTTACCCTTCTCATCAGGTAAGGCCGGACCAAACTTCAAAAAAATCCGAAACACCTGTCTCCAAAAGAGATTTTTGAACAAACGTCCCCACGGTCATTCAGTACTTGCCGAGGCCAGCGCTGCACCCCTACCCAACTCCTTCGGCAGGGCTAAGGGTCCGGCCGCTGCCTAGCGCAGCCGGCGGACTCACCCCGTTAACCTTTAGACACAAAATCCTCAGGTAAAGCCCACAATTCCCAATATTTAAGCCC
>NW_008236217.1:1724674-1728761 GCF_000691975.1 Corvus brachyrhynchos | reverse complement strand
CGCCTCGCCGGCCACTCCCCCACCGCCGGGTTCTCACTGATCCTGCCCGATACATCACGAGTTTCCGATCTGTGAGCTCTGCCCAGCTTTAGTGCCACCCGTTCTGTGTTCAATTGAGCTGTGTTTTGGGCGGGATGTGGAGAAATTCGTCAAAAAAAAAAATCGGTTTCTTTCAAGAATGAGTTCAGGGTTAAAACCCAGTCTGCCTTCGTTGAAGAGTTTCACGCAGCTGACCTCAAACTAGCGGAGTGAGGAGGTAGGGGCAGGCTGGAGGAAGCATAGGCGTGTGAAGTGGGGGGGAATGGGGCTGAAAAGGTGATAGAGCTGAGTGGAAGCCTTGAGCTAGGGAGACTAAAGTCAGTGAAGAATGAGACGTAAGGATACCAGGTATATTCTTATGGGACACCCCTGAAGGAAGGGGTGTAAGGGTGGGTTTTGAACACCAGGGCTGACCACACACAGTGCTCCCCACCTCCCATCCCCAACCATCAGGAAATAGCGGTGACATTGCATTGTAAATCTCTCACTAGTCCCTTCTAGGGACTGTTCTATATGTATGACCTTTATTGCAGTCAATTTTGTGAAGGATGCACATCACCAAATCTACCCTACATCAGTTGTTCCTGACCATGGCTACAGTTTCACAGACCAAACATGCCATTCTGCTATGCTTTGTGTGGATTTTTTTGACAAAGTTAGGAGACCAAAAATGCTATTATAGTATTTGTGAGCTAATGAACGACATACCTCAGCTTTCTCCCTGATGTGGCAGGCCATGTGGCCATGCGGGATGCTTGTGTTGGCTTGATGGGAGGGATGATACAGCACTATGAACAAGCAGTTGGGAGCAGGGGAGGAATGGCATCGTCCTCTTCAGCAGCACTGCCACCCTTAGATGCCTGAGGATCTACAGCTTTGAGGCTTGAGTACTTCCTCAGTGTGACCTCAGCGAGCAGTGAAATTTCAAGAGCTGTTCTTAAGCTGTATGAAGGAGGGACAGTCTTGGCCGCACCTCATGTGCTACTCCTGTAAACACATCTTGCCCAAACTTCTGCCCTGTTGAGTGAATTCTTTTTTATCTTTTGCAGGTTCTTTTCAAAGGTGACAAAGTTTGTTAAAGCAATTGTAATGATAGAATCAAGGGCAATATGCAACTATGAATAATGTTTCTGATGTATGATAATTAAAAATGTTAAGTTTCAGAAACTACTGAGGTCATTTTCCACAGGCAGAATAGCAAATAATTTCCTTTACATGCACAGCTCCAAAACAAAAAGATAGCTAAACAAGGGTGTAAATAGAAAACTTCTTCAAAACCTCCTCTCTTCTGTTTTTTGAGACCTCTAACTCATGTAGGTTATAATGTGGAATGCCCAGATAATGCAGACTGCAATTGATATTAGGTTGACTTATTGTCCTGGTTTTGGCTGGGAGAGAGTTAATCTTCTTCTCAGTAGCTGGTACGGTGCTCTGTTTTGAATTCCATGTGAGAATACTGTTGATAACACACTGATATTTTGGTTGTTGCTATGTCATGCTTGTCTTAAATCAAGGAACATTTTGCGTCTCGTGTCCTGCCAGTGAGATGGTACAACAAAGAAAAACTGGGAGGGCTTCCAGCCAGGACAGGTGACTGAAACTGGCCAAAGGGGTATTCCAGACCGTATGACATTGTGCTCACTATATAAAGTGGGGGGAAGAAGGAGGAAGAGGGGGACATTTGGAGTGATGGTGTTTGTCTTCCCAAGTAACCATTATGTGTGGTGGGGCCCTGCTTTCCTGGAGATGGCTGAACACCTGCCTGCCCATGGAAAGTGGTGAATTAATTCCTTGTTTTGCTTTGCTTGTGTGCATGGCTTTCCTTTCCCTATTAAACTGCCTTATCTCAACCCACAAGTTTTCTACCTTTTACCCTTCGGATTCTCTCCTCGATCCTGCTGATGAGGGAGTGAGCGAGTGCTTGCATGGGGCTTGGCTGCTGACTGGGGTTAAACCATGACACTTGTCCACACGTCACTCAAATCTTTCAACTCTTCCTCATCTTTGGATGATGCAGACACCAAATATTTTTTGGTATAATGATACTTGCAGTTATGAAGGGTTCCTGTCATTTCCAGGTCAGGATATGTGTTCTGGACACAACGTAGATGCACAGTATTGTAGCTACACAGTTGCAGGAGTGCCAAAGACGAAAAAAATTACTTCTTTCCTCTCGAGACATGCCAGTGAGGGTCTGAGCCGAAAGCGTTGCCGTCTGTACGCCGCTCTTCTAACCGGTGCACTCCACTAGGTGGTGCCGTCAGGAAAGTTAAGGGCACTTCACACTGTTCTGGGTCATATTTCCATTATTGGAACTCCTAGGAACAGCAACTATACACCAAGATCCTGGAGCGCTGGGTGCTGAAGAAACATTGAACAAAGACTGACCCGAGTGCAGTGATTGCTAGGGGATAGTGGCACTTCAGAAAGCAAATTTTGGAATAATATCTCTAGATAAATATTTAAACATTTGACTGTACTGCAACCAATACCTTGTCTGACCCAAAACATTCCACACTTAATTAGTTCCTGCAGATTCTTTTAGATAACAAAGTACAAGGTGGAATTTGTGTGGCAGAATGCTTGTATTACAACATACTTTATGGCTTTTATAATAAGGCAAATATGCAGATAAGGGAAAGGCTTGTAATTACCTCGCTGAATAGCTGCAAGGCAATGTTATATTAAAGGAAATGGGAGAAGACTTGATAGACATGCTGGTTCTGCATTCTTTCTTTTTGGTTAATGTGGTTCAGTAAGTCACTTTAGCATAACTGTATTTTTGCATTGTGTATAACTATAAATACAGTGGGATAAGCAAGAATTTATGATTTTTTAATACTGTAATTTTAACTTTTTTTAAATTACTGTCTTTATGTCCAAACCTTAATTCTGTGGTATTCACCTGCAAATTTTGTGTTTATGTAGAGATGTACAATGCTCTGGATGTAGGTTTTTGTGCAAAACATTGAGTGTTCACCACACACAGTGCAGTTTTTACACCTTTCCCTAGCCTCCTTTACTATCCTTCTTGGGGCCTCTGCTGGCAGCAGCCACATCCATAACCACAGGTCCCACAGCACAGTGATTGGCTCCTGGCATGAAAACTCATTTCCTTCCACTTTGAACCACTGCTTCCCACCAGGCTGGCGAGACGGGAGGGCGTCCCCAGCCCACACACTTCCCTCCAACTTCGAAGGAAACGACAACTGTAGTTTAGAAAGTGATACGATTTTTCCACTTAAAACCAGGAGAATCTTTACCCAGAAATAGCATGTACACAGCATTTGCTATTTTCAGGCAACCTCTTAATTGAAAAGACTGTGTGATCGCACCACACAGGGCTGGGACTCTCTCTGTGCATGGACAGGGTGGTGAGCAGAGAAGAGTTGGAGCGGGTCCAGCAGAGAGCAACGAAGATGATTAAGGGCCTGCAGCATCTCTCTTACGAGGAAACGCTGAGGGAGCTGGGCCTGCTCAGCCTCGAGAAGAGATGACTGAGAAGGGACCTCATCAATGTCTGTCAGGATCTAAAGGGAGGGTGGAGCCAGGCTCTTCTCGGTGGTGCCAAGCAACGGGACAAGAGGCAACAGGCAGAAACTGATGCACAGGAAATTCCATCTGGATAGGAGGAAGAACTGCTTCGCTGTGCAGGTGACCGAGCATTAGAACAGATTGCCCAGAGAGGTCGTGGAGTCTCCCTCACTGGAAATGTTCAAGCACCATCTGGCCTCGATCCTGTGCCATGTGCTCTAGGATGACCCTGCTTGAGCAGGGAGGTTGGACCAGATGACCCCCTATGGCCCCTTCCAACCTGACCCATCCTGTGAGAGCCCGCGGGTGGCAGAGCAAACACGAACCGAGGAAGCTCAGTTTCTTCAGAAACCTCTTGGGGCTTGTTCCAAAGAAGGCCCAAAACCGCACGAGGAAGGAGAGGGGAAGCTGCGGCAGAGGCACAAGCCCTCAGCTCGGTTCGCAGTCCCCGAGGGACAAAGCGGGAGTCGCGGCTCCCTCGTGCTCCGGCTCCGGGGGACCGCAGACCCCTCCG